>NW_017534853.1:240097-252621 GCF_001853355.1 Bactrocera latifrons
TTTTTTAAAAAATTTAGTTATTAATTTTAACTATTTATCTTTAAATTTTTGTTTGCAAAAAAGGCTTTTTCCTCCAAAAAAAAAAATTTTGAGCACTTTGGCAAAATGCCGGCAGCTGTTTTATTTTCGTTTTACAAACAAACCCGTTTTATGAACGCACATGCACACACATACAACGTACCTCAAAGTAAACATTCGGAGTCAACTAGGAGCAGCGTTGGGTGTGTAAAACATATTCAAGGTGTGTTTATCCATTCGACGAATTCATCTTTATTTCATTGGCCTTACAGTTTTTGCGCGTGCAAGAATACAAAGTATGTGTGTGTGTCTGTATGTATGTATGTATGTTAAATGCACATAAAACCCAAATACATGCGCTCGCATATTGAAAATAAAACCACTTGGTTGCTGCTCACCCATTTCGCCGTGCTTCACTTCATGTTTCATGAGTGTTGTCGCTTGACTTCCAACACGCAGCCGCATTCACATTTTCCCCCGTTTTATTGTGCGATTTAGGTAAACAAGCATGTTGTACTTTATTTCTTTTTTGTATATATTCTTCCCGAAGCATAAACTACACGAGTAGTATCGGCCAAAAGCAAATATTTGCTTATGGTATCTGATATCAAGTATAATTACAAATAACTCATAAGCTACAATAACGCAAAGCTTTTTTCCAACACAACATCTTTTCAACATTGGCTCATATATGTATGTATGTACATAAAACCTTATGTGTGCTATCTACATACATTGTTTACATTATGTTTGCTGTTTGGCTCGTTGATTGCTTGTACGGTTGTTCGATTATTTGCCAGTGTTGTTGGGCAAATAAAAGTTGCTCCACACATACATATGTATATGTACATACATACATATATATAATACATGGACGTATATGTTTGACTTGTTAAAAGTGTTGCACGATCGAGTGCCTATACGGCAGCCATATAAACATCTGCTTTTTTAACTGCTTGTCATTTGCAAATGCGGTAGTAACGCATGCGCGAGGCGTGTAGCAATAAAATTAACACCGCAAACAAGTCAAACAGTGCCAACACGTAAAAAAAAACATATCGACATATTTCGGTGTCACAAATTTGTAGGGAGCTTTTGCAAATCTTTAGCGTGTGCACTTTAATTGGCCGCCATAAAATGTTTTTTTTTTTTTTGTTTAGTTTTGTTTAGCGTTTTTAAATCGAACGCTAACGAAATTCCACGAAACTATTTTATCGTGTAAGCAAATATTTGCATTATTGACTTAAATTAACAAAAAAATGGTAGTCTAATTCCTAACTTGAAGTTCTTCGAACACAAATAAGTCATTCCTACTGATTATACAATGTAGCAGGCTCCAAAATACATACATACATACATACATGCGTACATACGTTGTTTCTACGGAAATGTGTACAACCAAGTAGCTGTCAAATTATGCCACTACAGCTTAAGCATTAATTGTGAATACAACATAAATGTCAAACAAACAAATCCTATTTACCACACAATGCTGATATGTCACTTTCATTGTGCTCAGCATATACAATACCTCGCAATAGTATTTAGTATATCAGCATTTTATGAGCCATTCTTATCTGCAAGTAGATAAACACACAATTATTTTGTTATTAATGTATCAAATGTGGTAGCTTGCTGTACTATCGAGTATATTATATAGTATATTAAATTTTAGGTGTATTATTTTGATAGTTTTGTGTGTTGAAAGTTTAAAATTTATGTAAATATTATTAAGTAAATCTAGACGCAAATGAGGTCGTGAAAATTAGAACACTTCGTATGCTGTATGTACATACATGTATAACAAACCAAATCTATATCTTACTAAAACTTAAATTTACGTTAATAGCGCTTGTTTAAGATACTATAATATCCAGGAAATTCATAGATCATGCGACGTGGTTTTGTGATGACAATGAGTGATTTCAGTAGACAGGCTAGAAATTCATATCATATTAAAATGGATTTTTTATTCAAAATAGCTATCAGCATGACATTACGCCGATTATAGCGATTTTTCGACTTTTCGACACCATTGTAGTATATTTTGCCTTAAAATAGGTCTCTTCTCAGCGATTTTTCTTTGGCTACATTCCCTTGAATACTGAGAACAGCTCAAAGTCGCTGAGTACTCGATACGCGAAGTACAGTGGATGTGGAAATAATACACAAAAGTTTTTCCTTCGAGTTTATTGTTTTTTAACGATGTGAATCGGTTATATAAGAGTTTGCGCTGCACCCACTTTGCACAGAACTCTCGCTTGTTCAAAGCTTTGTGAATGATATGTTCAAAATACCTTATTTTGCTATCTATAGAGTGCCAACTATTTAGATCAACCTCAATTAATGGCCATTCAAAATTTTTTTGGTTTTCATATTTCCATAACTTCATTTTGATGGATTCATTTTGCCATGTTTGAAGCGTCAAAAAAGGTCAAATAAGTTTGGGTAACGTTATTAAGCCAACAGTCCGTTACTGCGCAGAAATTATTGTTCGTTAGATCCGACTGTCAGCAGAACCGTTTTCATAGTCTACGATTATAGGAGTGGGCGAATAAAAATTTTACTAAAATTTATACACACACCACTTTTTAAATAAATTAGATTTCTTGGTAATTTAATTTATATATTTCATTTTTATTGCGAGATGTTTCATAGTTATAATAAATTCAATATATTTATTTATGTTTGAACTTTTAAAAATTCTTTTACCGTAGTTTGTCGTAACTTTCCTTGTTTCTGTTTTATAAAACAGTTTTCAAGATGACTTTCCAAATATTTGGCGTACTGAATTTTTTAATGCGACGAAGTTGTTTTAGTGCTTCAGTGTATGATTTAATTTGACCCGCATCCTGAGCGCATACTTCATTTAGGTCTTCAGTTTCTCTGTCAGATAATTCGTCAGTAACCGTTTCGTCAATAACAATGTCAATCTGTAGTAACAATTTCGTCGATTAACAAAAAGTCATCGGAATGCTGCCCTTGCCCATTTTCATTTAAAAGCTTTATCAAAGCCGATAACGTCGATATGGGAATATCGTCCTCTGCATCGAAGTCAGAAACTTCGTTCAAACTTTTTTTTGGAAATGTCAAATGTTTTTGAAAGTTTGTTCATTGAAATTTCATCAATTCTTATTAAAATATGTTTGATAATAAATCATCTGTAGTGACGTTTGAAATTCTGTATAATTCCCTGATAGAGGGGCTGGCAAATGGATGTTGTATTAGCAGGATCAACGATTAAAGATCAACTTTATGTTGTTAAGTTTAATATCTCGGGGGTGAGTTGTGGCATTGTCCAAAAATTGTAAAACTTTTCTCATCTGAGAGCCCATTTTTTTTATCAAACGTTAGTAGCCACTCACACATAATTTTATGCTGCTTTTCCGAACACTAACGGATTTTCTTTATCTCCAACCATATTGGCACACAATAGCACTGCTAATCTTTCCTTCGATAACTTACCGCCAACGCATTTTTCGTTCTTCAAGACAAGAGTCTTATTTGGCAAAGCCCGGAAAAAAAGTACAGTTTCATCTGCGTTAAATATATCTTCCGGTCTGTAGCCCAATAATAAGTGTGGTAGCTTTTGTTTGAATTGATGTACATCCTTAGGATTAACCTCAGCAAATTCTCCACATATGCATTTGAAAGTCACATTATGTCGTTTCCGCCATTTTTCCAGCCATCCATTTGATTCCGAAAAAGTTTGAACTCCTAATTGACCCGCAATTTGTTTTGATTTTTCCTTTATAATAGGGCCCGACACTGGTATATTTTGATTTCTGGCTTTGACAAATCACTCAAAACACAAATTGTCTATTTTAGAACCATCACTATTTAAGAAGTTTTTCTTTTTATTTATGTTATCACCACTCAACCATATCCTTTTAATGTCTTCCTTTTTTCACAATAGTGGCAGCTTGGGATTTTCCAATATCGAATCTTTAAAAGCAAACAAGTTAAAGTGAAAAAAATTGTACTATTATAAAGCACTAACCTTTTTCCGAGTGCACGAACAGATAAATTTTCTTTCTCCAACACATTTTCTTTAATAGAAAGTATTTTCTTTTTTTGTGGCATATTTTCCCGGATAACACGACTTAAACGTTTTGCGAAGCCAAATCAAATGAATCATAATTTTTATTTTTTCATGTTAATAGCTACAAATTGTTACATATGTATATCTCCCGTTACATCTTAACATGTTTATGCTTGTCCTCACAGTTTAACATATGCTGTGTGTACGAGTATGTACTCATATTACTCGTATATAGATTTCGGCTGTTCGGTTAGTTACTCTACATTTACTTCAATTATTTATCTTCGTTGTCCTCAAATAAGATTTTCGCGTCCGCTCATCAGAGGTTTTTACTGTTTTCTTTCGTTCATTAATCTAAGTTTCTTGTCAATTGTCGAGAGGTCAGCGTCCGCTTTCGAGAGGTAATGAAAACAAGAAGTAGTAAAAAAAGTGTCCGCGTCCGGTCACGAGAGAGCCCGGTTGTTAGATTGGAATTTGTGCAGAAAACACTAAGTAAAACTTGGTTCCTGGCCGGTTAAGAGAGGGGTACACTTATTGGAGGTGTCCAAAAGTAGAGGTTTCACTGTATATACATTTAATACTTGGATACCTCACCCATAGAAGCGGTAAGTTATTTTGAAAATCAGGTAGTTGTAAGTATTTTTACACGATACTGATCACGATACTATCGAGGAAATTAAATAGTTTTAAGTGTTGAAGTGAAGTAAAAATGAAAGAAGAACTAATGTGGAACTCTAAATCATGATTATCGCAATTTTTAACGGAAAAAAATTATCGCGTGCTGATTTCAAAGTATTAGATAATCGTTCTCAGAAACCAGACAAGTAAAAGTAGTCCTGAAAGCAACTGCACTGGAAGTTATTGAGAACAGAGTTCCGTATGTACTTTATAACGATACTAAAATACAAATACTTTATGTTCAAAAGTGTTAAGGCAAACTAGATGAACAGAATATGAAAAAGTACGCATCCAAAAAAGAAGAAGATGGAGACATAAAATATGCAAACCACTTCATTGTACGAGCCGGCGGGTCGTTTGGTCGTTTTGCGGACAAGCCCAGCACTACTTATGCATTACTTTAAACATTTCTGCTGACATCCACAAACCATTTGCAATGTCACGAATGTCTATTTAAACAAACAGAGTGTAGCCAATAAAAGCCCATTGAGTATTCATGTCAATTTCAGATTACGGATCGAAATGCGTTTGCCGTTGTCAAGCGAAAAGGGTTCTTCTCAAGTATTTGCAAATCACCACTTACAAATTCATGGGAACACCCACCAACTGTCGCTTAATCACATACATATTCACAGTTAGCTTTGTATGGCGGCAACAAATGTGGGCAAATAACTGCAAAACACAAATCCACTTAAGCATCAGCTTTATTATGCACAACTGAATTTGACGCCAACATTTCTTAATCTACCATTTAACATCAAAGAAACTCCCTTTTCTGCATTAAATGTGACGTAATTTGCGCTTTTTCATACTCCGAAACTGAGGCGGCTGTCAACAATGCGACACAGCCTGTGGTAGTGGCCTAGAAAAAGGCGTTGTGCGCATAATTCCGCAACGAAATACCGAACCTTTCCAGGTCACGGCGCAATGAAGCAGCCTGGCAGGCAAGGCAAGCAAGGCAGGTTGTCGTATGCGCACGCTGGCTGCGAAAGACGGTATGCAGCCAGTATATGAATAGTGTTGTACGCATGTGGCGCAGTTAAGAAAAGCGAGAAAAGTCATAAATCATGTTTATGCCACTAACACAACGTTAATGCACAACAATAACAACACAACCAACTCCGGTATGCATGTTGGGAATTGTGCTCGAAATTTTATAGTGCCCAACAGTGTTGCTGCTGCTGTTGTTGTTGGTAGCATTCGTGGCAAGAGTAACGAGAATGCCTGGCGCACGGTGCCACAAACAAATCTCAAGAATGCGGAATAGCTGTGACGAGCCGTTTATTTTACAGGCACATTAGCAAGAGTCCAAGCAACTTGCCACATACATACATACATACATACAAATAATTCATGTTGCACGGTACTTTATATTGACGCAGCTGGTAACGCGTAGGCAGTTCAACATAAGCGTATAATTTCATAATGTGCCACAACTGCTTGCTAGAAGTTTTTTTATGCCACACTCAATGCCCTTCGTTTTCGCCACACGTCCAACTTGCTTCTTTTCGTTAATTTTTCTTGTATTTTCTGCTTGATTGTTTTCGGTTTTTGTATTTGTTTACTTTGTCAGTTTTGCTGTTGGAAAATCTTTGCCGCGTAGGTTAAACGTGACTCTACCAACGTACGGTAAAACTGCGTCCCAAGTAGTCACACAACAACAGTTACCAGAGAGTTAGTGCGAAGTGTGCGCAGCAAGATTCCTTTGTGTGCCGAAATGTGTCCAGAAGTGCTAAGAAGCGCCAAGCTACATTAAACTTTGCAAAGAAGGAGTGGGTGCATTTGCTATAAATTATTGTTGTTTTTGCTCGTAATAAGTTTATTTGCTCACACTTTTCGTGGCAGTGTTTCAAGCTCCACGCATGTTAGTAGAAAAGTTTCTGGATACCCAGTGCGTTTGACAGCGTTGTTTTGTTTTTATGTTTGTTGTATACACACTCAAGGACACTCCGTTAGCTGTTGGCTTCGAGTGTCTTATTGTGCACAAAAATTTCGCACTTGGCTATGTAGGCTCTTGGTAATCGCTTACGCTGTTGTGAGTTATTTCCTTTATTATTGTTATTATTCTCTTTGCAATTCACATCAGGTATTACTTTTTATTATTTTTTTTTTAACACTTGGAAATTCTCTTACGGCGTCTCACAGCTCAGTCGTGTCACATTTACCATTATTAATTTCCTTTTATGACTTAACTTTTTAACTTAAGGTTATGTGCACACCTGAACATAGCAAGGACAGTTTTAGGCGAGTTTCTAGTAGTGGAAAATGGTATGAGAATAAAAAAACATAAAATTAATTTCTGTATCTTTGCAGCTATTCTAGCTTCAGTTCCTTCCGCTTAGTAGTTCATTGCTCTATGAGAATAAAGCATTCAGTAAAATTTTGTCTACGTTATTTATAATGAAGAGTCCAGATAATTTCTGTGTATACCAGATAGAAGTAGTCATAATCAGGGTGACTTTCGAGTTGAAATGCCTAATTTGAACTATTTATAGCTTTCATGGTACTTGTACGCTGGATCATATCATATTTCGCATATAAAATTATAGGGTGTAATTAGGCTCCTCTAGCAACTTTTAGAGATCGATATTCGTAAGCCTTAGCTGGAAGTTGGGAGCATCTTTCTAGAAAAAGAGTATATAAAAGTTAAATAATATTTTTCACTTATTTCAAGACTCTTTCGTATTCGGTTTTTATCTCCGCAAACGTGTCAAGACGGTGTCCTCACATTGACCTCTTGAGTTTGTTGACTACGAGACAAATCAGGCTAATATGTTGGTTAGGGAACGATTTGAGTCAAGTTTTTGACAAAAAAGTTGCGAAAAATTAATGATACTATGAATTGTTGTATTATCGTGCCCAAGGAAGCAAAATTCGCCCATTATTCCGCCCGTTTCAGAGGAATAGCTTGAAGCAAATGACATATAACACTTGAATAATATTCTTTGTGGACTGTTTGGCAGGATCAACGGTAAATGCACCACATTTCGATAATCACTTCACCTTATATATGGTAGAGTGATCCATTTCGAGGTTCCCAACTTAAAAAAAAAAAAAACATAGAAACTTCAAATTTATTGAGGGTCGTGTATTATCATTGGAGACAACATTCTTTAGCTTTTATTTTTTCGAGATTATCTCTTTCAAATGTTAGCCGCCGCCACGTCTCAGATGGTCCATACGTTGAGTCCATTTTTCGATGTCTTGTTCGAGCATTTCGACTGATAACAGTCGAATAACATGCGTGATATTTAGCTCCATGACCGGAATCGAAGCGGAAATGTCCGCATGGACCTTAGACTTTAAATATCCGCACATGAAAATCTCTAACGGTGTGATGGGCAATCGACCGGCCCAAAACGTGACATTATCTGCTCACCGAAATGTTCTCTCAACAAATCCATTGATTGGTGTGATATGTGAGAAGCGGCATCGTCTGGTTGAGTCCAAAAGTCGCCGAGATCACGAGTTTAAATTTCAAGCATAATTTTTGAAGAAATATAAATCGATGATTCCCCCGGCCCACAAACCACACCAAACCGTTGTTTTTCTGCATGAAATGGCAGTCCTTGATTCTCTTTCGTTTATCTTCCTCCTCCCAAATGCGCCAATTTTGCTTGTTTACATACCCACTTAGCCAGAAATAGGCCTCTTCGCTGAACAAAATTTAGCTCGACACGGTCAGATCTTCTTGTCGCTTGGGAAAGTCGAACGGCTTTACTTCTTGCACTAGCTGTATTTTGTACGCTTTCAATTTAATATCTAGATATAAAATGCTCCAAGTCGTTCCATACATCTGTCCGAGTTGCTGTAA
The DNA here is from genome assembly GCF_001853355.1 of Bactrocera latifrons. NCBI lineage: Eukaryota > Metazoa > Arthropoda > Insecta > Diptera > Tephritidae > Bactrocera > Bactrocera latifrons. The sequence goes on from NW_017534853.1 coordinate 248,650, forward strand.
ACGGCGCGAATCGACTCGACCACGGTCCTCGTGTACTTTCTCAGCTACAGCTGCTATATTTTCTTTACTACGTGCTGGACGTAGTCTATTCGGTAGAATATTATCCAATAATGAATGCTGTAAGCCGATTCTTTACAGAACGTGAATTTTCATAACAAAGTTGAACGAAAAGAACATTACAGCTTGACTCGACTCCGGAGTGATCTGTCAAAAAAAGTTTATTAAAACAAGTACTTCTACTGGGATMATCTGCTATTTTTATCTCAATAGCGAGCATTCAATTCAAAGTGTTCCCTCATAGGAACTACTTATATACACTTTACAGCAGTTTATTTACGTATTTATGCTTTATTTCCTCCTCCTTGCCATACATCCAGTTTAAACTTAAATGGACCCCCAGGAAAAAAGTTGCATACACTGGGTTTGACTAAATGCCACTTTTCCGTGAGGTACTTGACACCACACTATAAAACTTAATATCATTGCGTTTAAATTTCTGCAAACTATCTTACAGTTGGCCATTATGTTGCACTGTATGTGTGTGTTCGAAAAAGTGTTAACAACTTCCTTAATTCACTTACTTAGAGCAAAGAACGTGAATGGCTTTTAACTGCCACACCACCAGCACCACAATGAATGTCGTTAATGCATAAACCGCTTAAAAGAACTACAACTTTGAGGATAAAAAATCACAAAAGGAAATGATATTTAATCGGCTAAGCTGCCAACAGCATAACGAGCCACACCAACAACAACCAGCCCATCTTTAGCGCAACTCAAGTGAGTGATGCACCGAGTGCGTACTTATAAGAAGCTGGACTTCTTAACCATGTTCGCACTTTCATTTAATCCCAACTGACCGCAAGCCAACAACAGCGGCCATAGACTTGCAACAACAGCTATAGAAGAAAACACAGCAACAACAGCAACTACTCAGCGTCAATAAGCCACACACATGCAACATCATCACGTGCAACACACACCAATTCACTTTTAGTGCCCGCAACAGCTGCACATTTTACGTTGCTGCCGCTGCTGTGGCGGCAAGTAGTTGCCAGCCTTGCCTTCGATGTAGCAGCGCGCACAAAAGAAATGTGCAAACTGCAAAAAAAAAAAAACAAAAAAAAAAAGCGAACGTTGATGATGTCGTTAACTTTTGCTACATCTTCTTCATTATCGATTACTTTTACGGCAGCACCCCGCCGCCGCTCACCCCTCTTTGCGCAGGGCAGAATATGTTGGTTTTTGTGGCTGTGCGGCCCGAGGCTGTGGTTGCCAATGTTGCTGCTGTAACAGCGCTTGCGCACAGCAAGCCGGGGCTGTGGCAGCAGCATTTCACTCACAGCGCAGCGAGCGTGGCTGCAGTCGCCGGTTGCAAGTTGCTGGCAGTTCAGGCTTTGCGGTCTCGCTGTGCAGCAAAACTTTTTCTCCGCACTTTTCCACACAATTGCAGTTTTTATATTATTTTATTATATTTTTTTTTGTAATCCCTTTTTAAGGTCTATTCCACGCTGTTAGTTACAACAACAAAACCATGCAACTGCTTGCATGCTGTTGCCGCGTCTTTTGTCTTGCGGTTTCTCACATTTTATCGACCACAAAATTTTATTTGCACAAGCTCAATAAATAAACCGAGCTACGACACAAATTAGGCAATCAGCATGCATACACACATACTTACAATCATACACGGTGAATTTGTGTGTGTTACTTGCCGCAAGCCAGTCTTTACATTCCCTTTTTCGTGCCTTTCGTTTAGCAGGCGCGAAAATATGAAAGCGTAATCGAGTGTGCATTCAAATTTATTGTTGTATCTCAAGTTGGCTCGATTTGGCTGCATAGCCAGCCAGTCGCAGCAGCAACAGCTGCCTTGCCAAGCGGTTTTGTCGCCGACAATTGTATCATCCGATCGACGACCTGTTTTTCAGTTCTCTTAATTTTCTTTTAATTCCAGTTTGTGGATGACACAAAACTATAAGCAAAGCAACAACAAATATTTTTATATTGATGCTACTTTCTCGTGCTTACCACATTTATGGCAGCAGCTGAGCTCCGTCTTTGCCCCGGCTACTTAGCTACCGACTGACGGCCTGGCGGAGAATGCTGTTGGTTGGGCTCGGTCGGTTTTGTGGTCGTTTTGACTGCAACTCGGCAGTGCAGTGCTGCGCCTCTTGTCCTCTTCGCGCGCTAAGGTTTAACCCTATGCAGTTGTTTGCCCAGTGATGCGCATGCGCTTGTGCGTCTTCTGGAGAAGTATTTCCAACGAGCAGTTATGTGTGTTTGTTGTTGCATTCTATATGTACTGCCCATATATTAAGTACATAATATTCAATCTTTTTCACATTTCTGCTTTGGGGTTTGATCAAGCGCATTTGAGCGTAAAAGTTTAAAAATAAACAAAAGATAAACACGTTTCATTGCACTGACGTGGTAGGTAGCGGAGGTGCGGCATTGTGGTTTTGAAAAAAACCGGACTTTGAACGCGCTGCTCTTGTCCATCACCGCGCTTTTACTGCTGAGCAGCGTCTCATGAGTGTCAGTCGGTAGAAGGAAAAACGAAAATTTGAGAATTATTAAAATTCGATAACGCGGCTGGCGTTAAAAATATTTGAGGCGATATAGAAATATATTTTTAGTAAGTTCACTTATTTTGTTTCCCTCCAAATGACGGATCTTACAACTTGTAAACCGTCTTCGAACGCATGACGGGTCTTAAAATAAATTTTATAGCAAAAAAATACTCGCTATTTCGACATTAACCAGAAAGCAGAATCTAAGCCCTTAAGGTGCGCTTCTACTTTTTTTGCATAAATTTTTTTAAGTAACAGGGAACTATGTCTCAGTATAAGTTTCTAACAGGTCAAAAAATAAAGATATTTTAAATTATAAATTAAAAAGACCTTCAAAGACATAAAACACCTGAAATATTCATCATATTTCCTGTTCAGGTCGTATTTGTGACTTTCTGTCTCGAATTTTACTGCGATCATTTCTCTTTTTTACAATTTACCACATATTTTCTTTGTGGTTCTTAATTGGGGATTGTGGCTGCCAGTCCATTACAGTCACTTTATTCCTCTGGAATTTTAATTCCTTTGTCGTATGCTTCGAGCCGTTGTTCTGCTGTAAGATTAACTTAAGTGGCACTTCCCATTCCGCATGTGGCAGCATTACGGATTACATAATGTCTCTGTAGACGTATTGATTCATGGTACCGTTGATACGATAAAGCGGCCTCGAACTAGAAGTAGAAAAGCGTCCCCAGGCCATAACATGGCCACAATGTTTGACTGTTTTTAGACAATACGAATTTTTAAGACGTAATCCATCACTTCCTACCAAATTATATTTGAACTCATCACCGAAAAGAACAGTTTTCCACTTGTCTATCGGCCATTCTACATGATCTTTAGTGAACTGAAATCGTCTTAGTTGGTCACGTTCGCTAATAATTTTCTACCTCTCGTACAATTGCGCTGCCAGTTTTCTCGGCGTCCACGGTGCACTATTTCGTCTGTTTTATTCCTAATATATTTCGAATTATTTCTGATCTTGAAGATTTGTTAATTTTGTTTCTATTAAAATTTATTTTAGAGAAGATCCGTTTTAAACATCAATAACACGTGCTCGCAGCGCTTCGCCGAATTTATTTGAAGCGATTACTTTCTTTGTTAAAAATATAAAATAAATCCTGTTTTCACAGGAAAATCAGGGCAAAACTTATACTGAGTAAATGTTTCAATCAATACAAACTCAATTCAGTAAAAAAACAAGTAAGGAAGGGCTAAGTTCGGGTGTCACCGAACATTTTATACTCATGATAAAGTGATAATCGAGATTTCAGGCGTGGTTGTGAACCGATTTCACTCATATTTGGTACATGTCATCACGGTGTTAAGAAAATATTAAATACCGAATTTCATTGAAATCGGTGAAGTACTTCCTGAGATATGGTTTTTGGTCCATAAGTGG
>NW_017534853.1:253416-277045 GCF_001853355.1 Bactrocera latifrons
AGTATAAAAAGGAAGTTTGAGAATTTTACCGTGGTAAGGCATGCCTGTCGTTAGTGGCGATTAAAATCCGCATGCACTCTGTCTGATATTTTCTCTTTATTTTGCTCCATGTTTGCGACGCTATAACTCACGAACGACCTAAAAGAGACGACAATCAACCCAACACGTGTTAGCGCTTGAAATGAGCTTTCCAAAAAGGTATAGCATGACCCGATGCGTCGAATAAAACTAGAACCACGCGCTCTCAGCGCCAACTAGCGAAAATACCGCAAGACTTTTCTCACAACCTAATATTACTGGTCTTGGTTTAAATGCCTGCATGGTCTAAGTCGGAAATAGTGCTATAATACTCAAGCTTGAAATGGTATTATAGACTTTATACTAACTCGTCACCAGTCATTGAGTTTGGGGAGCTCAATTGGTAGTAGCAAAAGCTACAAAGTCTGGAGGTCACTCCAATCTGCTCATTGGGTTTGGCCCTTTGTGGAGATTCGTGGTGGCTGTGGTTTAAACCTAAATGCAGGCAAGGCATTTTGTCTGGTGTGGAGTCGCATTGCGGCCGGGTGCCGGACCCAGAGTACGGCAGAGTTTTTGGGTAGGCCTCGTACCCGACCAAGGCGGCTAGGGTGTCCCTATCCACCCGAACCAATTGGAACCAAGGTATAGGTGCAGAATGCAATCATATCTTGGTTCTCTAAGGTATGAGTGCTGAATGCATTTATGCTTTGGGGCGCTGATCAGCGCATTGTAAGGTTAGGCCCTCTCAGGCAGGTACTCACGTAAATCACAACGGACTCTGTCTGTCAACATTGATGTTGCGATTGACAGAATAAATTCCGTATTGTCCTCGTCCACTACCAGACCTATTTGCTTTGTTTCCTTATCAAGTCTGGAGAAAGTAGAACTATGGCGTTTTAAGGCATCTAATATTCGTTTGGAAATTAGTAACAAGTTGAACAATATTCTCACGAAAAAATCTTCAGAAATTTCACTTTGCACATCTTTCTTCGCTCAGCATTTCTAATCATAGGAATCAGTAGACTGAATTATAAATGATGTACGTAAGATCGAAGATTCCAAATTAAGCAACTTATGCGAACTTTCTGTGGGAAATTCAACATTTCAATAACGAACGCATTTGCATTTAACATGTTTTTGAAATGTTTTCACTCCTTAACAGGCTTTTTTCCAGCCATTTTTGGATTCGGTACTTTATTCATTGACATTCTCATGAGCTCATTTAGTGTTCTGTCATATACCTACTTTTCGATTCTTTTATTCTGGAGTTATTTTTTTGTTTGACATACCGTTGAGATGTCAATAAATACATTACTACATTACATCGCTTTCATAGTTCGTAAAATCCACAAATGGACAAACCCAAAGACAAATTCCAACTTGCACATGTGGCTACGTTACGCATTCTCAGCACAAGCATTAAATACAGTGTGTACCATTTTATTCACAACGTGTGAATCCGTCATAAATTTCGCAGTTCCTGCTTTTTATGATGTTTTTTCTTCGTCACACTCGCACAAAGTTGCATGCGAACCGAGAGTTTTACAATTGTCGTCATGCCACACTGGTCATAATTTGCACTTTGCCGGCACAAAAATGCCTTCTCTGCATACATATGTATGCATTTATGTTGAACGCTCCATTTACTGCATTTGCAGCTGCACTTTACTACCTCCTCATGCGGCACTCTTGAATACACTGCACACACATGTTCGGATATGTACATACATACAAAACATATTTGTTCTTCACACTCATTTTGTTTATTAAGTGTATCATTTCTGCTACGCATAAGCATGGCTTGCCATGTTGCAACTTTGGCGGTAACTGGCATCAATTTTCAAGCGCATCACGATTGCAACAAGCCGACAGCACATAAATTATATGCGCTGTAGTGTAAGTGAATTACGTTGACGCAAGTGCTTTGCTGCTGCTGCTGTTGTTGTTATTGGGTGCATATCTTGTATTCTTATCTTCTTACACAATTTTATTTGCATGTGTGGGAATAACTTTGCCCCCAATTTATGTTTCACATAAAATATTATTATTTTTTATCTTATTTGTGCCACATCTGCCGCATAACCTTCGCCTGAATTTGTAAAGAAAAAATGCGTAAAATCACCAAAAAATGATTTTCTCATAATGCGCGCAACTTGTGGCGGTTATGTTTGTCATTACATTAATATTGACTTCATCGCGATTAAAACAATAATTGCAGCCACATGCATTTTACTTCAGTCAAAACTCTGCCTCCGGGTATATCAAAAAAATATTGACATAATTTAACACGTCGGCACAAAGGTATAATATCATTATATTTTTTGGTTTTTTTTGGGCCTGCCTGCCTGTTCTTTGTTGCAAGCGCAGCGCTGACCTCTTTTAAGTGCCTCACCCTTCACTCATTTGTTCATTCAGGCAGCCAATGAGGCGCTGCTGTTGTGATCTGCATAAGTGCTTGCGAAATTTTAATCACCGTAGCTTATTCCAATTACATAGTGGTAGACAGTGTTGCGCGTCAAAATAAGGAAGCATGTCAGTATATGAAAAAGATCTTGTGTTGACCGTTAATAAAGGGTCATCCATTCTATAGTAAGTGATCCCTACCGTGTTTTTTTTGTTTGCAAAAAACAAAGAAACACTTGAAAGACCATTCTTTGTCATTTATGTTTTGAAGATTACCTCTTTCAAATGTTGGCCGCGGCTACGTCTCAGATGGTCCATCCGCTGAGTACAGGTTTCGAAGGCTCGTCTGAGCATTTCTACTGGCAACTGGCGAATCACACGCGTGATATTTTGCTCCACAGAAAAAAGTATAACGGTGTGATATCACACGATCTTGTAGGCCAATCGACCGGCTCGAAACGAGAAATTATCTGCTCACCATAGTGTTCGCTCAATAAATCCATTGATTGAGGTGATGTGTGGGAAGTGGCGGCGCTTTGTTGAAACGAAATGTCGCTGAAATCACGAACTTCAATTTTAGGCATCAAATAGTCGGTTATCATGACGCGAAAACGATCGTCATTGACGGCTACGTTCTCACTGTCATAATTTTCTTTGCTTACGTACTTATTAAGCCAGAAATAGGTCTCATCGCTGAACAAAATTCGACAACAACACTCGAAAACGACGGCTCATCTTGGAACTTTTCAAAGGCCCACAGAGCGATGGGAAGTTTCGAGCGGCTTGAGTTATACGCTTCCGATTTAAGATCTCGACTCCGAATTACTGCGAACGGCCGAAATTGACTCACAGCAGTCTTCGTGTACACTCTTAGCTACGGCTGCTGTATTTTTTCCCTGCGTGCTGGACGTGGTCTATTCGGTCGAAAATGATTCAATAAAGAATATTGGGCCTCAAGATGTGTGATGGTGCTGCGAATATTACACGCAGTAGGCCGATTATGTTGACCATAAGTTAAGCGAAGCCCACGAAACACATTTTTTACAAAACGTGAGTTTTTGTAATAAAGTTGAACGATTTTTGAACGTTGTTCAGGTCTAAGTCTTCCCATATGAAATGCCGAACAGTTCTGAAGAAAAATAACATGGCAGCTTTGCACAACGCATGCGTGATCTGTCAAAGACAGACTATTGAAAAAAATACCCCTACCCTACCCCTACCTCGAAATCACTTTTTATAATAATTTAGAAAATATGTTTTTCGGAAGAATTTCAAAACTATTCTGCTTTCAAAAGTAACTCAAAGCACTTTTGTTATTGTTATTGTTATTAGTAAGCGGTCCGCAACTGTATATTGCTGCATTTGCAACTGCATATGAATACATATATTTCATACGCATATGGCAGTTACATGCGTGTGTGTATGTATAATTAATTTGTATTGTTGCGCTGCCAAACTCATCTTTACGTGGCGTTGCGTTGATTTCTCTCCCTTCCCATTGTCAATTTCATGCTTTATGCTTGTTACCTTTGCGGTACAAAGCAACTATGCGATTGCGTTCCTCTGCGCCGGGTGTATGTGTGTGTTTGTGATAATCATAATGTAATCAGCATCAGTATCTTTTTAATAATGCATGCCTGCTTGACTGTAATAAATATTGCGAATTTTTTCATGCGATTGACGTGCGAAATACACACACACATGCGGGTATATGTATGTGTAAGCATGCGTAGAGGGGACTCAAAGGACCCTTTACGATTGTGCGCTTAAATTGTGCTACGGCTTTGTTTCACTAGCATGTTTATGCTGTGATGTCTTAGCTGTTGTTTAAGCCGGATTATGCCCATTTGCATTATAATGTATGCGCAAGTATTTTGCCTGCGGTTTATTAGTGTGAAAATTTACTCGAACCCAATTCAATGAGACGACAAATGCAAAGCGCAAGGCGTTGCTGTGTATACGAAAAAGTAGTGGTAAGCAGATAAAAATATGTAAATATCGGCATAAAGGACATTTGAGAAACTCGCTATTTGTATTTAATTTTTTTTTTTTTTTGTTTTGCGTTTGGGCTTCTGTACGCTTTCGGATTTTATATATAAATTGTAGCATTGCTTACCAAATTGCACCCTAAATATTTTCCCAAATCGTTGCTTGAAAGCAAAAATCTGCAAGTAATCTTAAATTTCGCTTTTATTACCGTTTTGTGAGCTTTCTATTTCCTTCCTTTTCACTTACCTCTGAACCCTTTTTTTTTTTGCAACACCCTAAATCACTTACTCACACGCAGGTCGAGTTTGTGACCCTCAAAATGTGTCTGCTGTGACGCGCAACTTGCTTGTCAACTTTGTGATATTGTCTTAACAAACGCTCTCACACTCCGACTATCGCAAATTCAGCAGCGCCTTTCATTCTGCTTGGCATCAAAGTCAAGTGACATGTTAAATTAGGTAACGAATCAGGATAATGTGTCTGCGTAAGGGCATGCTTGGCATATGTAATAAGTATACGATAGCTTAACGGTAAATAAGCAACAAATGTCTTCAGCTATTTCTCGCTGCCAAATTGCTACACTCACAAAAGATATGTGTGCCGTGCATACCTAAGAAATTTCATACTTAAAAGAGCATAACCGAATGCCCTTTTCATTTGCTGGCTACTGTTTTAACAAGATTACTCCAATGCCGTGTGTGTTTTGTGCTTGTATGCGTGTGTTTTGCAAATAGTGGGGTTTTTCTTATTGAAATGTAGATTTGGGTTGACAAAAATACTGCAGATTATAGTATTTTGTATGCTACGTGAAATAGGATTAATTTTGTAAGTAAAAAGCCGAAACCTGAAAGTTATGCTCAAAGGACCACAGTTGTGTCTGGCATAGTTTCACTCGTCCTCTGCGCAATGCACTGGATAAAAGTGTCGTAATCTCAGTTCAATAAGTCAAATTGCTTTGGGCATTGTAATGATTCCGTCGGTTTATGTTTCAAAAAGGTAAAAGTAAAGAAACACAAAACGGTAAATGAAAAAAATCAGTATTTTTTTAAATGCTAAGCCAAGTAAGTCAACTTTTACTTTTCTACAAGAAAAAACGAAATATCTCTTGTTACCGAATAAAAGTTGGTACATTCGTTGCTTATGCTACCTGCTTTCGTATCTCTCACTTTACTGGTGTTTATCATAACCTTAGGGTAATCAAGGAGTTTATTCTTTTCTTTATTGGCGTAGACACCGCTTTCGCGGTCCATTTCAATGCTTGGCGTCAGTTAGAGATTCCAAGTGTAACCAAGTCATCTACCTGGTCTTTCCAATGTAGAGGATGTCTTCCTCTTCGCCTGCTTCCACCGGCGGGTACTGAATCTAAAACCTTCAAAGCTGTTATCTTTCATCCGGATTACATAACCTAGCTAGTGTAGCCGTTGTCTCTTCCTATACCCGCGCACGGTGTGACAGACCGTGACTTTGACTCCTGCTACCTGGTTATTTTTCTATAAAACCGACTATATTTTTTTTATAGGAAGTATAGGATGTAATAAAACAAAAAATATCAATTGTTAGCATAAATTATTTATTACTTTAATGACTATCGGTCTTTCCAAAACAGCTTAAAAAAATATTTACGAATAATTGTTTCCTTGGTCGCACAGACATGTGCGCGGGTATAGGAAGGTTAATTCGCTGAACTATGTCAATGTCGTTGTAAAGCTCGGTAAGCTCATCGTTCTATTGAATGCGATACTCGCCTTGTCAATGCGCAAAGAACCATACACCTTCTCTCGAAACTTCGTAACGTTGACTCATCAGATGTTGTCATCGTCCATGTCAATGCTTTTTTTGTTCGTTGAGAGAGGATTTTACTTCTCAGTCGCCTGCTCAGTCCGAAGTAGCACCTGTTGGCAGGCGCTATTCTGCATTGGATTTCGAGGCTAACATTTTTGTTAGTGTTGATACTGGTTCCAAATTAGACAAAATTATCTACGACTTCGAAGTTATGACTGTGTCACGTGGGACGTGGGAGTCAAGTCGCGAGTGCGACGACTGTTTGTTTTATGACAGGAGATATTTCATCTTCTCTTCCTTCACTGTCAGATCCATTTGCTTTACTTCCATCCCGAAAGGGTTTCTTTCATGCGAGGCTGTTGTTTCGCTGTCATTGGAGGTGTATTTTACGTGAGGAATCCCAAACCCAAGGCACAACCATGAGGAGGAATGGTTCGCCTTCTCTTTTTAGCTCGCCTTTAAACGGATTTTCTTTGGGTACCCAAAGGATACTTGGTCTAAAACTGGAAGTCGTGAACTGCTTGAGACATATGTAAAAGAATCGTTTCTGGGCACTCGCAAGTGAATGGCGCTCAGAGAACTTTCTTCACTTGTGTGAACTTCTACACATGACTCCATCCTCCAAGGAAGCCCAATTGACGCCAAGGGTGGTTTACAAATTTCTTTTTCTGTATAATTTGAAAGCCGAAAGACATAACATTTTATAACCTAAAGGCTAACTCATTTCAGTAAAGGCTAACTGAAGCCTTTATGGATGTTAGTTGAGCTCTCAATAGAAACATGCTTCAACTATTTATATGTTGCGCAAGCTGAAATATTTCCATCAGCTGATAGACAGTCAATTTTACTATTCCGACAAAATAAACTGTTCTAGAAATAAAAATTCCGAAAACTCTAGAATCTTTCGTGTGCCACTAGAAACCAAGAAGGAACTCTACATTAAAAGTAAGGGGCTTGACTAATCCAACATCACAGAAACAAATGTTTGATGAGCAAATAAGTTTCGAAAAAAGTAGTATCATATGTCCCTTCGAAATCTCCAGCATTACCCATTACACCCAAATACGGTGTCTAACCACTAAAAGCTATTATTGCCAAGATGTTATTAATTGAGATCTACACACTCACTTGCCCAAATACGTGCTGCGTAAATTGCTAAGAGACTCATTAAGATTCTACTGGCATTTTCACCTGCCCACCAAACGAACCTAATAATGATTAAAGTACATACTCTAATCCTCGTATTATTTTCATTGTTGTAGAAGGAAACCATAAGGTGCACACACTTATACCCTTTTAACCTCAGATAGTATACACGCACTCACAAAAAACCCACAACTGAACCCAAAAAGCTTTTCTGGAAACCACGCTTCGTTATGCGCTGGAAGAGTGCATAACCAATTGATGAAACCGCCAAACTACACAGCATTCGATACTAGAAAATCAAGCCACACTGAGACTCAGCCGCACTAAGTGAGCGTGACGTATGTGAAGTACTTGGAACGCACAACTCTCCATGTTAGTATACCACGCTAAAGAGTGCATGCTTCCTGCTGCTGACTTTTATTGTTGTTGTGTACTAGTTGGTTTTTATTACGTTCTACTTGCCGGTGAAGGCTCAAAGTGTATTTGTACATATGGATGGACGGAGGTAAGGGCACAAACATACCATATTTGTATAACCCGAAAGTGTTGTGCCAAGACAAGAAAAACAAATCACAAGCCCATGGCAGTAGGAAAACAGCTGGCAACGGCGAAACGAAGACATCAAGGAAATGTTTAAGGGAAAATAAGCCAGTCAAGCGTTGTCGCTGGGTGCTGTATGGCCATGTGTGGCATGCAGCAGGAGGTAATATTGAGGCCAAACTCAAACAATGCCAACAGGCGTAGACAAAAGCGGCAGGGTCGAAGGATAGTCAGCGCCAAGCTGAGTTGAGTTAGCTGGCCAGAAGTTGTGAAGCAAAGAAAGCGACGATTGAGGGTGCTGACAGAGTAGTTGGTGGTAGGCAGCAGCAGTATATAACATTAACATGACTTTGGCAGCTTGACAACGCAGTGAGCAACATTATTCTAGACTACAGTTATTATTTATGTATCATATATACCGGTATGTTTGTGCACGCTAAGAAAACTACTCGTATAGAGTCTAGCTTCCTTTTTGGTGCCAAGACGTTGCATAGTGTGCCGCATGAGCACTGATTGGTGATGGAAAATTAGTTAATGGTATGCTGAAATGTTTCTATGCTGCTTTAAGGAAATCTCTTTGGATTAAAACGATTTTTAACTTTTTATTAAAAATTCTCCAAAAAATCGTGATTTTTCAAAAACACCGAAACTAGGTTGAAAAGGAGCACATAGTCTCCGAATTTTGAGATATTAGATATACGACAGCAATACCATGAGTACGATTAGCTCTTTGAGATTTTGGCAGTACCCTGGGCTGGTGGTTGCGGCATTCTATCTCCTGAGTGTGATGGAGCGATACTCGTCAGAAATGGCTGACGGGCTAATGTCGCAATCGCCCCCATCCCGCTAAAACCCTGGCACACCCTGGAATCGTTGAACGCTACGGTACTAAACATGCTGGTTCGGTGTCTGAGAGTGCTGACCAAGAGCGAAGACGTTAGGGCAGAACCGTACGCAACAGAACCCAAACCAGCGGTCAAGGGACAAACTGGTAAGCCTTATTTGAGAAAAGACTGCGAACGGGGGTTGGGCCAACTTTTCGCGAAATCGCTAAAAACGTTGGCTCAATAAAGTTAGGCGTTTTCGTCCGCAGAAGGAAGGATGGTGCCATATCCCGTGATGGAAGAGAGTGGCGGTTGTCGTCTCCTCAGCCTTAGTTAAAGGATGCCCTGGGTCACCCCCAAAGGGGTGAGAGTGTCGGATGGCACCATAGGTTTCATAAGCTCATTACATGTGACGATGAGGGATCGGCTGTCCTATACAAAAAGACAGTTTTTCGGGTGGAGGAGGTTTGGAAGTGAGCCAAGCTAGAGACTGTAGACAAGGCAGACCTTCCGCTTCGCCTTAGCGCTAGCGTGTCTTATGTGGAAAACTTTTTTATTTAGCAAGATATACTCCTAAAGTTTGGCATGGATTATTAATTCAGGCAACGGTACAATCTCCGAAGACATTGTTCAGGTCGTCCAATAATAACATATAGCAACTATAAAAAATGACCGATCAAAATCTGGTTCCAAAATGGCATCTTGGCAACCGAAGTTTAATTTTGTTCAATTTTTATTAGATTAAAACACGGTCCATAGCATTAAAAAAACTCGTCACACTGTTCGTTTCACTGTGCGTCCCACATATGTACGTATGCCCGTCCGCAAGGGTGTTTTTCCAACCTAGACAAAAGAATAGTAAAGGAAACACAGTGTCGATTTCTTTGTTACTTCTTGCTTCAGTTATTTTATGTTCACTCTCATTGTTGTTGTTGTTTGTTGGCGTTGCTGTAGTTTTGAAATTGTTGAAACAAAGGTAATGGCATGCTAAATGAAAGAATGAGACATTGACGGGTTAAAAGTTACGACGTAAGAAACTAACGATGCCTGCAGCCGACAACGAGCAGAATTGAAAGCTCACATTAGAACATTGGAATCTACAATCAGGCTAGCTGACGAGTGACGGCTGTTGTGGCAGCAATTGATGTTGATGAAACGTGTGTGCCGAAGTTTTGTGCGGAGGAGTCGAGCTTGTGGGCGCGCTGGCGCTCAGAAAAAGCATGAAATTAATTGAAACCAAAGCGTGTGTATACTATGCATTCCTGCGCCGGTTAGTTGGCTGCTTTTATGCTGACGTATGTACACACATGTTGCTGGGAACACCAAATTATGCGGCACATGAAATCATAATGCAAGCTCCTTGCTGTACGTGCATGAGTAATCTTAGATATTCATAGCCAAGTGTTTGGGTGGGGCAGGCAAATCCACTTTCGCTTTTGTTGCGCTCCCAAGCAGCCGAGAAGCATGTGTTCTTTKTTAATTTAAAATCTGATGGCATTACCTGCGTTGCATACACAAGTAGTGCGTATATATTTTAATTTTATTTCGTTTGAAGTGCTGCGCAACTTTGTACTTACCGAAATGACGAAGTTAATGATAGGCTCTTGATTGTTTAGTAGTGACGCAATAGCTTAGGAATTGTTTCGAAACTTTCACGGTTATTGAATTAAAGGAACTTAATTACGGTATACTTGTGAAAGTTTCAGTTATTTAGTGAGACGAATGCTGATTCATGATGTTAAGTTTTTAGTCTCGCCAGACTGATTTGAGAGGGTGATTCAGGCGTCGTGGTTTCTTGCTCCGGACATAACTGTCATGTTATGTTAGATGGTTGAGATGTGCTCTTTGGATAAATGTTCGTCAATTCTGAAACAAATAAATATCGATTGGATTGAATCCGTATAAAATAGGTTGGATGGCTGACCACCATGATAAAGAACTTTCCGGTGGACTTTCTCCTAAACAAAAATTTCCACCTTAAATGACGAAGTAAACTTTTTCAGTTCATTATACAAAAGTGTACCCGGAAATTGTAAATAAAAAGCAAAATATTTAATTATACATCAATATTTATTTTGGTGCCTTTAAAGTAATCACCACCAGATGTAATACACTTTTGCCAACGATTTTTTCGGTCCTCGAAACACTTTTGAGAAGCACTTTGGGAGATGACTGTCGGCTCCATTCCGATAATTGTTGCCTTTTTTGCATGTCAAACTCATTAACCGATAAGCCCTCCATGAATGTGGAATTCCACGATCAAGCATGTCTAAAGAGACTTGTTTACGGTGCTGTAAAAAAAAAAGAAAGAGTTTTATACTGAAAATGTCCCCTCAAATTCATTTGAACAGTTTTCAAGCACCATATCCTTCACTTTGTCCAATTTTGACACGGGCTCTTATAGAACCCTCTCGTACCATTTTGTAAAATTTAATGCCCCTGAAGCAATTTATTTATTGCTTTATCACACGTTGTTCGATTTCATTCACTGTCGAAGAGGATAAAATCAGATGTGCTGAAAAATTTTTTTGATGTACTTTAAGATTTGGGAGATATATAGTATATATTAAATCAATTATAGGACGAATTTTAAGACCACAAATCGCATTTGCTAATGTAGTTCATTGTACTAAATAACAGCCTTGTATCTTATTGTGAAACTTAGTAGGTTTTCGAATAATTAATTTTTGGGGTAGTGGCAATAGCTCTATTTTGCTCGTCTGAAATACCAACCTTTCTGGGATGCCAAGAAGTACGTAACCCAAGTTTGTTTACTGTTTTTCAATTCTAACTCAAACAACCGTTGGGTGGACAAAACTATTACACTCTGTATGAATATCTTGCATAAGTATAATAAGCCAGAAATGGGTTATTTTGGACCAAAAAGCTGGATATTCTTTGAATCGTAACCTTTTTCTCCATCTGTTTGATGAAGAAACCTTAGTAATTTGCTTACAATATCTTGGGTTTATGACTTAAATCAATAACGCCTACTTATGGGCCTCAGTTGCGAAAATAAAAAAATCAATAACTTACAGTGTCGAGCCATTTTAATTATGAAACCTCTTTTATAGTTTATTATAGTTATTATTATGTTTGGTTGTTTTCTATAAAAAAGATTCTCAATAATTTTCTATTACAATAAGTAAGAACTTAGTCTAATTATTACCGTTTTTATTTGTATTTTCAGGTAAATATATGCTATGTTCGACTATGTGGTCAATAAGCTGAGTAGAAAGTTTTTCAAATATATGAGCATCAGATTCTGAATTGCGCTATGGTATATCAAAGAACAATCAAGAATGAAACCGTTTCATGACAATTTTAAATAAGCTGAATAAATGTTTCCTAAACGTCGAATTTTAGAAATGCGTTCTTGCTTTCTACAAACCTTCGAGAAAACCAAAAACACAGTTGCTAGAGGTACCGAGCTTAGCAGAGGAGCGTATCGAATATGCAACTAGTTTATATACAGCTTACTCGCGTAAACTAATGGAGAAAGAGTAGCAACTGCTTGAGAAAACTTAATGTGTTATACGCATACTCCCTCACATTGCATTCAAATGTATAACTTTGTTCAGGGCCGAGTTCAATCTTAATGAGCAAGTGATCTTAGAAGTGGCGAATCGAATACGACTATACACTCTATACACTTTGAAGTCTTGATAGTACATCAAGGCGGTTATACTTTACTCTTTGAAGTCTTTTTTAAGCAGTGATAATGTTTTCTATATTAAAGTATTAAATAGCGCTTGGAAATCGCTTCCTCTTTAAATATTCTTATCTTCTCTTATCTTTTTTGAGAAAATATTAAAATTTACACTTCCATGAAAATTGAGAATACAAAAAAAAAAAAAACGGAAACGAAATGTAAAACAACAAACATTAAAGGAAAAATAAGGGCGACTTGAGGTCTAGAAAACGATGGCGAGCGGAAGGTTTAAAAACGGTTTAGCTAGATTTCTGGCAAAACTACCGGTCTTATAGAAAAAATGTATATGGCAATGTTCTAGATAGTGAAAAGGTCTATAACTTTAGCCTACAAAATTTTTTCACATAACCTAAAAATTTATGAGAAAAATTTAAGGAACCCAATCTTGGAGTATATTTTCTCTATTTTTATCGTGTATTTTCACGAAATTCGGTGCAAACCTTTGTATATCTTAAACACACTGTATTTTTTAATTAAAATATTTATTTTTTCTCCTTATATCGAACTAATATCAAATAAAACCTTAATTTTCAAAACAAAAAAAAAAAAAATTCAAGTCAAATAAAATATAAAGTCTAAGCTTGTTGAAATATCTACTTTCTAGTATTATAAAAAATATATTATATAAGCACATTATTTTCTCAGAAAAAAAGGCCGCGCTATTTAGCTGGAAACCGATTCAAAACGGGGTTTTCTTCATTTCAGCTACTTTTTTTTCGTAGTAGCTTCATTAAAATAGCAGTTTTGAATCGTTTAGAGTCATACTCAAATCCTTTTGCACTAGTCTACAAAAAGTAGCTTGTGTAAACTATAATAAAGCTTTCTAATTTCAAAACTATACCCCAAATATAATCTCTTCAATCAGATGTACTACAAAAATATTAATGGAATGTAAAACATGTATATAAAAGCCACTTTGATGCATCATTAAACAGAAAACCTATTGCCACTCAAGCGTGATATGTCTTCCTCGCCAAACAAGGTTCACAGCATTTCTGAACTTGTGAGCATTTCATATAATCACATGCATATTTATGGCTTTCTAATCTTGTCATACTCCATAAAATTCAATAAACTAAATCACTCAACCAATAAACACATTTCAATTATGTGCACATGCACTTACAAAACTACTGTCACTTAACTAAAAAAATTAATGACTTCCACAACATGCCGACACATTTATGCACTTACACACACGCATACTTCAAACTATTCCCTCACCCTGGCATGTCAATGCGGCACTTGAGCATAATTTTTCTTGCTTTTTATTGGAAACAAAAACGTTGCACTTAAACGCACGTTGCATGTCAACTTTATCAGCCACCGCGCCACAGTTGGCGCATATGGAGGCAGAGAGGGCGATTCAAATAAAAAATAAAAACTCGTTTATGAAACGAGTTTGCGGGCTTCACATTATCTACAAGCACTTGTACAAATTTATATATGCGCATAATTTCATTGAGCGGTGGCACCATGCGTGGCAGATATGAGTTGCATGAATGCGTTTTGTATGAGAAGCGGGCTGCAATGCATAATTTGCCAGCGGCGCGGCGCATGAAATTTAAAATATTGTCAACGACAGTTCGGCGTGAAAGCCGCAACGCCAGAACCCGAATCATCGCTTACTTTCTACACTTTTATTTCGGTTCGTTTAATGGTAATGGTAATGGCTGCGCACTTTATAACTCATAAAATATGGAGAGCTGGAAATATATGTATGTGCAGTTTCGTAATGTATTTGACGTTACACGCATATTGAATGCCTTTGAATTTATTACTCGTAAATTAAGTATAGGAAGTGCGTAGTAAAAAATCAAAATAAAACATGAGACACATAACATAACGGAGAAGTGAAAGTAAGCAAGCACGAAATAGTAACTTACGTATCACTATTAATACAAGCAGAGCTTTCGACTGTAATGAAAGCTCGTGTTTGCATATAAGATATCGAAAACAAGTGAAAACCTTCACCTTCACCATCACAAAAACACTCCAATTTGGTAAATGAAAAAGTTTTCCATGCTGGGACTGGATTTTTATCGGTCGGTTTATATGGCAGCTATATGTTATTGTGATTCGATATTGGCGCCGACTGTGAGACCTGCTGACGACAGTCTTCAGCCATGGCGCTCAAAAACTCAGCGGATCAAATCAATGCATTGATCAGCGCTTTGAAAATGTCACGTATTTTCAGTACTAATTGGCAGTATGGAATGAATACACTAAACTTGGAGTCGAAGCTCATCTAAAACCTCTACTGTACTTTAAGCTGCAACTCCACAATTAACTGACAAAGTGTCAGTTCTTCCCACATTCGCGTTTTAACCTCAACCACTACGATATTCATCGAGAGGCCAGTCCGCATGAAGAGTTTGGAGTAAACTCTAAAGGCTCATGCTTCCTCTGGTATGAAAATTAAGACTGAGGTCAGATTTTATATCCGAAACTACTAGCTTTTGACCGTCCATACTGCCATGAAGTGGTGAACAGTCACTCACTCAAAAACCGATCGTAACTCGCAGTTAAACGCCTTCGCTGCCTAAATATTTCACACGCAAACGACCTTAACCGTTCGGCATTTCGACTGGTGGAGATCACACCGCTAATATCAAAACTTTCATCAGTCCAGCTAATCCTCATACCACCCAGATTTCTAATGTCCTAGTACTTCGAGCAATCTGCATTTATATACAACCAATCCTCGACCCACTCCCTATACAAACTCCTCGACCAATAAGATAGGAGCTTGTCATGCTGATGCTTTATATATACTTTATATGGTCTCAGACGTTTGCTACTGGATGCGACAAACGTCGCGGCAAACTTAATATACACTGTTCAAGGTAATATAAGGAAAAAGATAAATTGGCTTAGGAAACTCTCTTAATGAAGCCAATGAAAGTAACTCATCTACTGGTTACTGTAAAGGGCATATGGCATGAAACGTACATTAAAGATAGCAAAATTTACCGAAAGCTTAGGAGAAATATATGAAATGAACAAAAATCATACAGGAAGTGCTCTATGCACCTTCATACTGCCGAAATTATTTACCTTTGCCTCAGTGGATATATCTAGATGTGCACACGGAAAGCTTTCCCCATTAGTTTTGTAAAAGTTTGAATTGAAGGGTTTTTAGGCATTACCAAAATAAATATTAAATAATACTTTTGTAATGCAAATCATCTGCTTAAGAATTTCGAAATTGAGCTAAAACCAATTATGAAAGATATGTAGGTGTAGTACGATTAGTCATGTGTTTCGAAATAGGCTTCACCTAATGTCTTATCAGCAGTTTTGAGTTATGAACACTGAAAAAGAGGATCCGCAGAATAATGTAGCTAGAAAGCATTTGCAAGCATCTTTCCTACGCTTTCACTGATTTGCGGATCAGTGTATTGTTTCGAATATGACCTTTTGGACGTGCTCTGGTTACAACGACTTCTTATATGGAGTTTATCGAAACACTTGTAGCACACTATGAATGGTGGCATTATCTAGCACATATCGCGCATAACACCTTTTTTTGGGTACTAATAACATTATTCCTTACATAAAAAATATAACTCTGTTTATAACTATGCCCATAATCTAGTATTCCTTTACATTTATCCAATATAGCCACCATCAGTTTCACAAAAGCAATCGTTAGATGCTCTCCGTTGGCTTTTGTTGCATGCGAAAAGCACACTAAGCCGCCACTGAACGGCTGCTCGCAATTTACACTTCACAGCGCTTTAGTCAATGAATATGAATTGTTTGCTGCGCGCAGCTTAAGATATGAATAAGCGTATAAAAATGAAGCTTAACTGCAAAAACCACTGTATCGTATCAGCTTGTTATCTCAGAAGCCGCTGCCGACATTAGACGCTCAACGCGAAATCCTGTTCGAACGCAATTGCGCTTTTCAAGAGCCCTTTTATTTGTACAAATTTATTTTATTTTCTTCTTTTGCTTCGCTTGGCGGTTTTTGCGCTTCCCGTCACTTGGCGCTCGCAATGCGTTTACTTTAATTTTTTCCACTTTGTTTCCGTTTTCGTGCGCCGTTGTATCTTCTCCTCTCCTCAATTCAATTGTGCTCATATGTATTTCGATTCCTGCATACATACAGACGCACATGCCTTGCCATTGCTACAAAGTTGCTGTTTCCTTGTTCGATTCGCACTCGCAAAAAGCACTTTGCTGTGCGGTATGCTTTCATTTTCTTGGCAAACTGCTCCAGTGTCTGGCTCTGCACACTGCATATGAAACGCAATATCCTTTCTACACCCTTATCTCTTAAGTTTTTATAGCTCATATTATATACTGTACGGATGTGTGTATGTATATATATTTGCATGTGTCGATACTTTCGACATTGCTTCATATAATCCTCCGTCTTCATTTACACACTGTTTGTTTGTGGCTGTTTTTTTTTTCTTCTTCAAATCTTTCCTTAGTGTTTGCCTTGCTGGCGTGGCTGGGTGCAAAGGGTTGTCTGCTACCGATTTTGTACGGTCTTTAATGTACGCAAAAAATACAAATTGCGTCTTGTCCTCTGTTGTATATGGTCGGTCCTATGTGTACATATGTGTGTTTATTTCACCACCCTTTCAACGCCCTATTATGCTTTGATATAAGTTCGCCCTTTGTTGCTTCGGCGTTTTTTTTTCAGTTATTCGGTATTCGTTTTAGAAGTTGCTACTTGCTGTACCTTTCTGACCGTCTTTTCTTTACAATCCGTTGTTCTATTTTTTACTTGATTGCATTTTATTGTGAGTTTCTTATTTATGTGGGTTTTTAATGATAATAATACAGTCCAATAGTCCAATCTTACTTAGCATAAGTTTGTTATTAAACTTCCTATTTTCGTCAAAATCAAAACTGCTTTTGCTCAGAAATAAAAATCATTAGACTTATACGCGAAGGAAAAATGGCATTGGCCTTATCTATAGCTTATCATATGATGAAGAGTTTTTAAAGTGAGGCTTCTATCGTATACTCGTTAGAGACCTTTCGCTAGTTCGATATAAATATACCTACTACATAATCCGTTCAGTTATCTTCATCAGATATTCGCAAATTTCGTGTTTTATCTTATATACATATGTATGATAGAAAATTCACAAGTTTTCGTGACAAAGCCGTTCGGTAAATTTGGATATAGTATGTATGTATCTAGTTCTAGACCTGAAAATTTCGAGAAGGATTTAAAATTATGATTTGAAACATATTATAATATGCACCCAAATTGCACCCTAAGATGGTCTGTAGGCAATCTTTGTTCCGTTAAACGAGTTGGAGTTAGCGTGTTCTACAATGACATGAAAATGCAGTCATTGAATATTCATTCGCCTAATTAATGGTGGGCATAATCCTTAAACCATTTTAGAATATAACCTAGTTTCTGTTAGTTTGCAAATAACCAATTTGAAAATCGCCATGCTGATGTCTCTTACTATAAGTCCATCTAGTTAGAAATCTGGACGCTAAGAACTTCCCGATTTTAACCGAGCTGACGTGTGCTTTTGCTGATGATTGTCGCTAAGCATTTCTTGATATTAACCGAGTTAACGTGTTCTCTTTCGCATGGGTCGCAGGAATTCTGAGATCTATTATAGTAGGCACGACTCTCAACCCACCTGGTTCTTTATAATAAATGCATTACGGCATTCCTCGCGCCCTAAACCGAGTTGGCGTGTTCTTTTGCTTATGGCGCCACTCCAATCCATCATCTTCCAACTAAAAGCTCATCTCGCTTATTTGCAGCAGAGTAAGAGCTGTTTCCTTACTCAAGCGCCATCGCAGTTTACTTTTATTGTTCCTTCACTTTTATTTTTACCTTGTAAAGATTTAAATTGTCTCTTTCTCCGCCGTTTCTCCCTCTCAGCATTTTTCACAGCTTTTAGATGTTGGTGTTCGCATTTTCGCTTACTTTATTTACTTTTAAATCGTTTTATTTCGTCGTAGTTGCCGTTAGCAAATACTTGCACGAAAATAAAAGTAAATATACACACGCATACATACGTATGTATCGGTGTGTATGTTTATGTGTATGCGTTGGTAAAAGATGCCAAAATCAACACTTGTCCGCTTTTATGGTTCCGCCTGCCTGTTGTCCTATTTGCCGTAGAGCTTATATGTATGTGTGCGCGACAACTTTGATGTTTCGATTTGTGCAGCGCGTGTTTGCATGCGCTGCAATCCGTTGTGCCACTCATTTTTTATTGCTCACGTGTATTCCGAATGCGAATTCGATTGCCTTTTTATATTCTTCTTTTCCTGTTTTGCATGTTATTTGCAGGTTTATCGCTTCGTATTCGTTTATTTTCGACACTCGATTATCTGAATCCTTTCTATAGATATCCAGTGCTACTCTTACCCAGATTTTATTGCTCTGCGCAATATTTTCACTGTCAACTGTCATAAAGTATACATTTTTATATGCGTCCATAAGCAGTTGTCTTGCTTTATTTGTTTATTGTATTTTAAAGTTATTTTAGTACAATTTTATTACGTAGTATACTATGAGAATGAAATTGTCACAGCATTTAAATTTTTGTTTTTTGTTTTTGTAAGTCGAGTTGGTCTTAGCCTTAGCCATCAAAGCAATTTGAGCGAATCCTTGAGAGTGTTTCACAAAGGAGTGATTAGTTGGTAACTGGCAGCTGATTTCTGAGATATAATAAGTATGTAGGAATCCACTTTTTTGAAACATACCAATTTTCTAAAACTTAACTCGCTTCAAGAACGACTCCGTCCTTATGATTAAGCGTAAGTTTACTATATTTCTCTCGAGAGATTTTGTCTTGTATTCATTTCGCTAGCTTTACATGATTACTTTTATGAAGTATACTCAGTATAAATTAGATAAAGATATACATTGTACTTATATGTATATCCATTAAATGAGTTTAAACAATTTTTCTTCTTCATATATTCCGAGTTTCACAAAGCTACTTCAAATCACCAGACATTGTAGGGAAATGTGGTACTCTTGTCTATAGCAAATAATCATCATAGATTTCTGTATAACTCAAGCGAAACATTAATGTTTAAGAGAGGGAATAAAAAAAATGTACAACTTAGCGCTGAAACACAAACCTTTTCAGTTATTTTACTGTTAATTTTGATACTCCTCGCCGCATCTGAATCGTTTAGGTAATTTTACGCCTTCAGAGTAAATCAAAAAAGTGTACCTTAATATCACATCTGTTTGAGGCGCCAAATGCATTTGGGAATACTTAAAAGTGGGGGTGCTTAATTTTAATTTAAAAAGCCGTTCACAACCACCCACCTTAACATTATCACCCATGTTGTTCATACGCTTTGATTGCGTTCGAATCATCTTGCCGTTAATTTCAATTTTCCGTTTCTGTTTTCCCATCCTCTTACTATGCGAGTTGCACAATCCTGTAGGAAACAAAATATGCTGTAGAACGCAGAACACATTTTACAAGAAAGAAATTTAATGCCGTGCGAAGTAGAGTTATTTTTGAAATGAAAGAAACCTCATAATTCTCAACATATTTGGAGTTGAGAGCCCTGAGCTAAATTTAATCGCTAACTAAACCGAACTACTCATCCATGTTGGCTCACGAAAACATCACTTTAGCTCTGCTTGCTTCTATTATTAAAAAATTTAATCCAAAAGCCCTTGGACTGAACTTTTGTATCTCCAAGCGAAACATTAATCTCCCTAATTGATGCGTTGTGTGGGAAGTGTCGCCGTCTTGTTGAAACCAAATGTCGCCAAGATCACAAACTTCAATTTCAGGCTTCCAATATTCGGTTATCATGGCGCGATAACGGTTCGACAATTCCACCCACCCACAAACCACACCAAATCGTTGTTCTTTCTGGATTAAATGGCAGCTCTGGAATCTCTTTAGGTTGTTCTTGTTGCCAAATAAGGCCATTGATCCAGAAATGCGCCTCTTCGCTAAGCAGAATTTGGCTCGAAAACATCGAATTTTTTTGGAAGCGAATTCGCTAGGGAAGGTCGATCGACTTCAGTTCTTGCACCAGCTATATTTTTTACGCTTTTAATTTAAGATCCTGACGTAAAATGCGCCAAATTGTTACATACGTCAGTCCAAGTTACTGTGGACGGCGCCGAATCGAATCGTCACTGTCTTTGTGTAGACTCTCAGCTACGTCTGCTATATTTTCTTCACTGCATGCTCACTCGGTCGAATATTATTCATGAATACGCTCAATACGGTCAGTAAGCTGATTATGTTGAGCATAAGTCAACTGAAGCGCGCGAAATACATTCCTTAGAGAACGTGAATTTTCGTAATAAAATTGAATATAATTTGTGAAATTTCCTACAGGGTATGAAGTTATGTGAAATTGTATATACTTAAAACACTATTAAGGCTAGGTGTCTGCGAATGCCATTCCAGCAATCTTAGAGCGCTGCCAACGCCTGCACTCGGCGGCATCCCCAACTATAAGCCGTAGAGAGCTCATCACCTCAGTCCATTGCCTTATCAGTTGGCAGGTAATTACTATGTCCTTAATTTTACACGACAAATATCAAATGGCGTAGCGCAGCGAGGGTTGCTTCTAGCGCTTCTAATATCTTATTAAGCGCGACAGGCGGCAAATGAGCGCAGGCATGCGTATGTGTGCGTGTGTGTGCTAGTGTGTGTCTACGCACCTTCACGCCAACAACGCCTGACAGATGCGTGCACACATTCACACCATTGCAAACATTTAAAGTATTTGTGCCACATAAGCTGCTGCTTGCTTACGCAGTCAAAAAGTAATTGCATTTTCTCCCAGCACTGTCGCCGTATTTCATAAAAATTGCCCATTTCCGGTGCGTGCAACAACAACAACAAAAAAACAGTAGCATGGCAGTATCCTTGAATTTTTTGTTGTGTCAAAAAACGCTATTATTATTTTTTATGTGGAAGCATGTGTTTGCAAGCATTTATATTTATTTCTTATTCTGCTCCTGCTGCTTATTCTTGTTCATGTCTGCCATAAACAGGATATTAACAAAAGTTGCTACCTATATCCTGTATTTAATAAACGCATGCTTGCGCCGCGGCGTTTTCATATGCAAACGCGTATTGCTGGTCGTGTTTACAGCCAAGCGCTTGTATTTCATGTTCAAATGTGTTTATGGGTGTGTGCGTGTGTGTGTTTACGCTATTTGTCGTCAAGGCACATCCTGCCACTTTGTCTTTTATTGTTTGACTCCGTGCGGCATTTTGTTTTATTAAATTCACATTTGTGTAAAGTTCTTTGCTGACACCCGTCGCATTCCACTGCCGTTAGACACCATCACATTGTAGCACAAACTCACGCGTCCTGCTTTTTCGGGAACGTCTTTGCACAAGCAACACTCTGATATATATGTACATATGTATGTATTCACGAGTTGCTGCTGCCAACGGCATTTTAATTTTGATTTACCTTTGCGTCAACGCGACCTTTACACAGTTCGGTTTCCTGCCTACTTCGCCAAACTCGCCGCCGCGCCACCACTCCCTGTCACTGGCGTCGAGGTAGTCGAGCGCGAAAACGTGTCTGCCTTGAGTTGACTTTCGCCGCGCGCATAGCCACTGCTACATACCGTTTTTTATGTGTGTGCAACTCCTGTGCGCCTGTTGGTCTGTGCTTGCTGGTTGCCTGTCGCCTTTAGCGCGCCGCTCGCCAGCATTTTTGTTATTCTCAAAAGTGTTTGTTGTTGCTTTTGCCGTGTTCGTGCCGTTTTGTAATTAATTAATTGATTTATTTACGCTTTATTTGCATTCGTAATGAATTTTTCATGGACAATTTCAAAGCGTCGATAAAGCTTGCTTGCGTTTGCACACACACATTCACATGTATGGAGTGCAAGCGTTTGCCTGCTTATAAATTATCGATAACTACATTATTCCGTCTGCTGCAGGCTGTGATTTCATTAAACGACCGTCGCCGTCTTGCCACATTTGACTTCCGCTTTGGCTTTGCCCACTGCTAGTGGGCGGCAAATTCTCATTACTCAGCTACAGCCTAACATATTTTATAACTGTAAATCATTTGCACAAGTAATTAATGTATTTACAATTCATTTTGCTTGTTTGTGACTTTTAATGAAGTCTTATCCTCATTTGTGCATAATTTATTTGACGTCAGATGATTTGTGTGCATATTAACCCTAATAAGTGACTTTGCATAAATGCATATTCATGTATGTACATGTAACTGTAAAATAGTTGCAGCATGCATTTAATGTTTGCTACGTGATTTTCCACTTCAACTTGGCGTTTAAATTGCAAAATGTTGCTATAAATAATATAATTCAAATCAGTTGATGTTAAATGTGTCACGCGATGTGTTTCCAATAGCATTTTTTTATCGAGCTCATATTAGTATTTAGAAAAAAATCTTAGATATTAATAATATTTAAGGTTAAGAAGTAGTAGTATTACGAAATACTTGTTAAGCTAAGCGCATTATAAAAACATCAAGTGATCTATGACATATCACATGCGATGTAATATAACATAGTAAATATATATATTAAGAGCAGAAAATTCGTAACAGTACTAACGTAATAAAACATTAAATAATATAACGTTTTCGGAAGATATATCATATGAAATGATCATTTGCGTGAATATCATATGATGGCGTATCACATGTTTATGTGAAAACAGATAACTGAAGCGTGATCAAATAATAAAACAAGCGTGATATACCCAGTTAATGGTTAAAATACATAAAATCATATACATACATATGATCATGGGATGAAGTTTAGTATTAAATGTTTTCAGATAAATATCACTTGTTAGATATCACTAGCTTAAATTGTGTTTTAAAATTATAGCATCATTATTACAAAATAAGACACTAGCTGCAAAAACCCTAAAATATTGCATAAAACTTGTGATTATGTGATATATACTTCAACTTATGATGAAATATGACACAGTGCTAGATCACACGATATCATATGCTATGAAGAAATAAAATCTCATCAAATTTCTGTATTGAGCAGTAAGAAATGCATCAAAAGCATTATCTTAATAAAAAATATTGTATGAAAATACCTTTCGTAAGCAATGTCATTGACGACATGTCGTATGATGATCATAACCGGCATATACAAACAAAATATTGATGGCTGTCAAGTATCGGGTGATTTTTTTGAGGTTAGGATTTTCATGCATTAGTATTTGACAGATCACGTGGGATATCAGACATGGTGTCAAAGAGAAAGATGCTCAGT
>NW_017534853.1:277770-288594 GCF_001853355.1 Bactrocera latifrons
AAATTGGACTTTCCGAATGGACCACCTAAGACGCAGCCGCGGTCAACATTTAAATGAAATTATCTTCAAAAAGTAAATGTCATGAACCAATCTAACGTTTMAAAWAAARAACCGATGAGATTTTGCAAATTTTATGCGTTTTTTTTTTTAAAAAAGTTATCAAGCTCTTAAAAAATCACCCGATAAATGCCAGGAATGTTTTCTGAACATAAAATTTTATATACACACAAATAGTCGTGTATATATAGTAATAATAATTCTGTTATCTAATTAGAAGGCTATGGGCATAGAAAATTTTCCTAAAAATAAATACATCGCATAATCACATGATGGTCGTGTCTATGTGAATTGCAAGTTGGTCAACCAATATCATAACACTGCGATAAGATATGTTTAGGTTAGGTTAGGTCGTAAGGTTGATCCGAATCGTTGGACCTCATTTAGAGAGATGTTCGTACTTTGTGTTACCCATAAACTTATAAAAGTGGATCAACATATGCTTATAGATCGACGAAGTGTTGTCAGCTGACCACAAATGCGTGAAGGCGATTATTATAATAATTATCAATCTCAGCTACCTCGCTAGGTTTGCCGAAAGTGTGTCTACCGAGATATTTCATCTTCAGACTGGTATAAGTTGGTCAATAGAGTAGAAACATAACATAGCTTTGGCGAAGAACATCTGACCTGAATATCGTGATCCTGATTTGAATATTTAACCACGCTGCATGTGTATCTACAGATCACGTACAAAAGCGGCGAGATTGACTTAGCTAAGAGCAAGCATTTAGAAGGACCTCCTACAGTTCACTCTGTGCCAGAAGGAGTTCGCAGTCGCACAAGTTCTGGTAGCTGGCCAGCGCTTGCCGATCAAACTTTAGATTCACAGCTCCAACGAATTTGAAGTAGGGTGCACTTCCTAGCAGGTTTCAGCAGTTTCTGGCAACTCTGCTGTCACCTGACACTCACAATAAAAGAAGCTTGATGTTACGAGGTCATGCTCTTCTTGATTAGTTTTGAGCGCGCAGTCAGCGAGCTCAAAGCCAATTTAGCCACTGAGGTCTCGGAGTGCATGCACATCCTTCTGTAGGAAGCGATATTTCGGAGCAGTACATCTACTGCTATCTTGAGTGCAGCGTACTCCGCTTAATGCTCCGGTAGACTGAAAGTAGCGTTGAAGGGGAGCTCTCGACAGAAAACCCTACCCGTTACATTCCCTCTTAATCATCCATCCGGTGAAAATTCTGACCGTAACTCTTGTCCAATAGCTTCGCCCCGCTCACAAATCTTTTACAGTTAGGTGAGCAGAGGTACTGCCTGGGAGGTGAGGAATACAATCGAGATAGTGTAGAATTTCAGTGCGTCCATGCCCATGTCCTTTGATATAGTACAAAGCCGCTTTCGAAGTAAAGCATCAGCTTGTTTTGTCAGATGAGAGCAAGAAATGTTTTAGTTCCACGACATTAGGTCGCCGCAAACGAATTAATATGCGATAAAGAAAATCTAAGTGGGTAATGTATTTATCAATATGCTATACAAAAACCAAAAACTACAAAATGACTTTTATCCTATCATATTGAGATCGAGCTTAGTCATAGATTTTTAAATTTAGAAATTAAATTATATTATTTTTGATAGGAGTTATGGAATTCGATTTCAAGATTGGAGAATAAAAACAAATATTAATAATCGAGTGAGTTCGCATTGTCATGGTGAAGATTGATCCGTTTTCGGTGTTTCCCTGATTTCGTGTAGAACCTGTTTTTGTAGCCCTCAGATTTGGAACCTCAATCTTTTTAAATTGTTTGGGATCAAACGTGAAAAAATATTCAATCAGATCTTCATGCAATACTGAACAAAGACCCAGCAATAAATTTTGTTTTAAAATTGTAAAACTTTTACCGAAACGTTTCAATTGATGAAACAAGCTTATGGCGATGATTGCCTATCCAGTAGTAGAGTGCACGAGTGGTTTCAACGTTTTCAAAGTGGTCGTGAGGACATAAATCACGACCAACATGTGGGCCAATCAAATTCCGTGATCACCGGAGATTACATCGAAACTGCGTGAATTCATCAAACATCAGCTGAAATCATTATTGAAATTAATGAAAATGGAATTGAACATCCCCAAAATACAGATTTATCGCTTACGAAAGGTGTGTGTACGGTTTGTTCCGCACAAATTGACTGACCACTAAAAACTGCTCAGAATCCAACATTCGAACCACGATTATTTGACCAAAAATCACACTTTAACAATTAACCGTTGGACGTAGAGGCCATTCAAAAGGCTTGCACCGACATACCTATCGGCCAACGAGCTGAAAAACTCGTCGTCGCTTGCTTTTGGACTGTGCAAAAAGCTGTATTGAAGCAGAAGGAAACTTTTTTTGAATAAAAAAAATTGATTTTGCCGAAAAAAACATTTGTTCTATTTTTTTTGTTTTAAGTTCTGTGTACTTTCTAATCCACCTTGTGTGTTAGTCGCTCTAAATGCCTACAGTTGCCTTTAACTTACGTTAGGTCACATGACGATCTGGCAATATTAGTTAGCGCACAGCATCAATAATTTTCGAAACAATAACTTATTTTGGACGACCTTCACCAAATTCATGTTGGAGTGATCTAAGCTCTCGATTGTAGTCACCTTAGCTTCGATAAACCTACACCTCGACGAAACTTCAACGCCGCAAATTGAGTTAAGTTCACTGATACACTTTTGCTGAGATAATCCACGTCGAAAGTTGTAAAAAATAACTCGAGAATCGAGTCTCGATTTAATTCCATTTTTTGGCCGAGTTGAATATTTTAAGTTACTGTAAACAGCAAAAATAGTGCTCGTATCTTCAAACGTTCTGAGTAGGTATGTATAGCAGCAAATGTGATGAACTTTATGATAAAATTGCGAGTTGCCAGATAAAAAACATGTATTTATATTATTATATATAAACATTTCGTATTGAAGCTGGAAATAGATTTGACACCTGTTAATATTAATTTCCCTTTAATGCTAAGCATCATTTATAAGCTCGTGCAACTACTTAATGCCACCAATTATTATGTCTGCCTTGCTTGTTCACATACTTGCTTGTATATTTCTCAAAGACAAAGTTTATAATACTAATTCCAATAATTTTCGCTCATTTACTCTTCAAAAATGCTTCCATCATAAAAATATTTAAGCTTTATTATCATTTAATGCCCTTTTCTGTCCATCTTATACAATTCAATCCCCTTTGAAATTTAGTTTTTCTCCCCGCCTCCTCCTTTTATTCTAACTAATTAACGATTGCCGAAGCATAGCCCAAAGCATTTTATACTAACAACTTTCAAAAACCACATTACAACAACGCACCGCCAAACAGCCAAATATTAGCCACTACAAATGCAGCACGTAATGTCGCAATATTTGCATATAAAAGAAAGTCCGGTGTTTTAAGTATCCCATTAATCTCTATACAGTGCAACTCACACTCTCCCTTAGCGCACTAAACTTGCTTTATTACTTGCCGCCCCTTTGCACCCGCTTGGCTGCTCGTGCTTGCACAAAACTAAATTTACTGTCAGACGCACGCTCGTCGATGGTTTTATTTAGCGCTGGCGTAGCGGCAACTTTTTCATTGTCAAACCAAAGGAAATTACCTAGAAAACCAAATGGTCGATTTTACTATACAAACACACATCTGCAGACACAAATATTCAACCCCTGGTGTATCACACACATACATACATATGTATGTATATATTTGTATAGCCTTTGCTTTTCACTAACCATAGCATTACTAGTATTTGCCAGCATATTTGCATAACAATTTGAGTTGTATACAGAAAGCAGCGCCAGGACAGCCTGTAGGGCGGAGGGTGCTCGCATGCAAAGTTCGAAGAAAAAAGGATATAGTGTACGTGTTTTTCACGTTTCGCCTAGCGCAGTCCGACAGCAGCGGGATTTTTTATTTGAGCACGAGTCGCAGGCACTGCCACACACACACTCACATGGTTGGATTTCCAAGCGGGCACAACACCTTTTCCACCATGCTTCTGTGCGCTGGCTGGCTGCCTGCTCGCAGCGCTTGTTTACACTGGTGACCATAATACTTAGCCCATTTTATTGTGAGCTCGTCTTTGTGGTCACTCCTTGTTTTCTGCCCGAATTGCCCGTGCGCTGCGCCGCAAATAAAATACAAGCAAAAGCGTTTAAATGAAAAATTCGTTTCATTGTTCGATTTTCCCGGTGCTTCGTTGCTGGTTTCAGCGACGCTTGGCAGCTGCTTGCCACGCCAGGATGTGTAGTTGTTCTGCACTATTTGCATGCATATGCCGCGTGCATGTGTATGTGTATGTGTGTGATTTTTATTTGCGCTTTGTGTATTTTTGGCGCAGATTTGCGGTGTTTCCGTAATTTTATATGGCTTTTAGCAAACTAACTGCTGTCGCCGGCTCAACTTGCTTGCTACATAACCGCACACAGACATATATTTAATCCTGACACAAACATCAGTACTATATACATACATGTATGTGTATGCTTTGCCAAAAGCGCCCTGCTCGCAGGCTTATGATTTTCAAATTACGTCGCAATTTCTTGCTTAACTTTCGGCTTCGGCTTTTTGGCATTTGTATTAGCATTTTCTAAAAACTCTGCTATCACTTCACTTGCAACATGCATGCATGCCTGTGTGTTTGTTGTTTGTGTTCCATATTTTATTGTATTGTTTTGGCTTCATTACTTTTTGGTTTGGTCCTGTGCGATTTTCTGCACCAAGGATTCTCTTGTGGCCGCACACTCGCTTTTTTGTTGCTTTTGTTGGCACACTCCGCCGGTTTGGCATTGTTTGCGTTTGTGCTTTCGTGTTTGCTCATTGTTTTAGTGTTTATTTTTACCATCATTTTTGTGGTGCTTTTAAATGCGGTTGCCTGCATTTGTTTTAGAAATATTCGGTCTTCACTTTTCGAATTGATTTTCAGTTTTGAAACCGTTCCAAAACTACACTCGTTGGCGCTGCCACATTTTTGGTAGTCAGTCCTTAGCTTTTGCGACTTTGGCTTTCCACGTGGTTTGGTCAACATTTTGTTGTTCTTTGTTTGTTTCTTTATGCTCTCTGCTTTTAATCATTTGCTGGAATTCATTGGTGTGTTTAATCTGTAGAGTAATTTCTTGTATAGACTTCCGCTGAAGCACTCCTCCTAATTTGAAAACTTTTGCCTAAATTTAGTTTTGATTTTTAAAGGAGTATAAATCGCAATGACCCCTTGCGAAAGGGGATTCCTTCTTCTTCGCTTTTTGAGCGATATGCGTTGAGGATCTGTGCTTGTCCAAGCCAATGTAGTAATGTTATCTGAAGGTGATCTTTTAACTTAATTAGAAGAGTCTCACGCTTTATCTATATTTTTACGCTGGCACAGAAAGTTCTTTGCCAAAGGTCTGTAGGTTCGCTCTTCAAGAACAAGGTTTGGGGTTTCGTTTCCATAACTATAAATATTATAAAAATCTTGTGATTCAACTGAAAGAAAGAGATGGAGACGTACAGTGTGCTTGATGAATACATCAACTAAATTTTATACAAACTCACAGTTATGATGGCCGACATTCCTAATATGAATAATAACATATGTAGAACTGAGTACGGTTACTCTTGAAACATTTCTTTAGAGATATTATTAGATTTATTAACTAATTTCAGGCAGCAGAAACATAAATATGCTGTAGAACTTGTACATCATAAGGGGCTTCGAGGTTTTCTCCGGTTTCGAAAGAGCAATCCTCTAAGTACATTGACTAGAGTAGACCATAGACTATGTTGTCATATAAAAAATACAGTAAAGAGCTCGCAATGACCAATCCTGTTAATTCCATTCTACTAAATGAATATATACTTAGTTATATGCTGTCGGGATTTAAGTGTCGTCTCAAAAAACACTCTTATAGATATATATAGCGACTACATATTTATTGATGGATTCTTCTGAAGTAGAAATATCCATAGTCACGCCATAGTCCTTCGGCTCCGTTTGGCTGCCCACAATACCAATTGCCTTCGTTTGGCTCCGAAAAACATCTTTCAGAGCAAACTTGATCGGGTCTATTGTCGTTAATTATGTGCTGGCTGACCTTTTCTCACGATCACTAAGTTAACGCAAACATTGCTTTGGTGTTAGTCCAGTAGAAATATAGCTTTGAATCTTTGTATTTTTTTGTCATTCTGAGAACTATCTTGTTGTATTTGTTATTGATGTTGTCGTTGTGTGGTGTTAGAAAGATGTATAAATCCTTAGCGACTGGAACATGCTATACTATATAGGAAGTTGGGTGTGCTAAAGGGCCATACTAAAAACTGAATTCAGCGTTTTTCAATTCAAAATATCTACTATTTTGGCCGAACAAGCTCTTTTGTCAACGTAATGATTGCGCATTTCTAAGTGTGTTATTCTACTTGTTAAACTTGACGGGTTAACATGAAATAAATATTATTTGTACAGGGTGGGCCAAAAGAAACCAAGGGGTGTAACTTAAAAGTGCCATAGTGTCTCGGGCAGTATGGGCAGTAGCTCCATCCTGCTGAACCCACATACCAGGTCTGTTTTCAAGAGCAGGACGTAAAAAATTTTCTATCATAAACCGATACCGCTCTCCATTTACGGTTACAGCACTTCCATCTTCATTTTCGAAAAAGTAAGGCCCAATGACATTTTCAGATGTGATCTCACACCGTACTGTACACCTGATGGGGTGTAATTGGCGTTGATGAATGGCTCTTGGATTTTGAGAACCCCAATTCTGCTTATTAACAAAGCCATTCAAATGAAAATGAGCTTCATCACTCATAATCACGATATGCTCTTTGCGTTAAAATAATTGATCTCTGGTTTAAATAATAAAATTCTATTGCTCTGGTTCTCTGTTCCGTTGTGTACCTCTCTATTATAAATTTTCCAAGTGTTGTCCATATAATCTGAAAGAAAAAATATAAAACAGAATTAATAAACGAAAAAGTTATTAAACTTTTACACGCCTTGGTTTCTTTTGGCCAACCCAGTACTTGCTAATTGAGATCTATAAATTCTTGATGTAAGTTCAATTGGTTACAGTTGAACTTCCCGAACTTGAATCACCATAATCCACAAAAAACTTGAAGTTAAAGAGACTTCAAGTTATATAGCTTTGGAAAATTTTCTTCTTTAGAATCCTCATCGTTTCCATGGCGCTAGAAGTCATATTCGTTGGGTCTGCAAAATTTGGTTCTACAATATCAGCTGTTATAAATCCGTCAGAATAATTCTCATCATTCACGTGAACATAATCTGCAATGGTAACATTTGAAGGCATAAATACGCGCGGCGACTTCTATGTGAGCAGCTGTTTACAAAGTGGGATTTCCCGGAAAAATGCCACTTAGAGAATCACATGCCAATTTAAAAGTTCGATTTATGGAAGAGTTTTTATGCTATTTGACTTCTATCGTCAATAGTTTGAGTTATGGAGAACTTCGTGTAAATGATGTTCGAGGAGTTTCCACTTCATATACAACTTGTATTTGAGTACGAAATTAACTTTATCGCAATCCTTGTAGAAGGCCACGTTAAATATTAGCCGTACTTTTATTGTACCGTTACTATATGATAGGGATTACCTGATCTCTTCAAAGTACTGGATGGGAACACAAACAATCTACTTAACGATTTTTCTTAGTAGAGCTTTGCCCAGGAAATATTTAATGAAATCTCGTGTATTGAAATCCTATTTACCTTGCGTTCAAAAAAATATTTAAACAATTTAGGATGTAATGATAACCAAAGCCAAATGTTTCTATAGAGAGAACATGAGTTTGTTTGGTAATTGAAAAGATCTTTTCCAAGGGTATTTTCCTTCGTCAGTACTCGAGTAATGAAAAAACTCCGAACGTTTTTGGGACATATGGAGTCTTCTCGCAAAGTTGATCAACCCTTCAGGCCTAGTCGGAAACTTATCGCATATTTCATTTCTCGCGACATGTTATTAACTGTTATAAATGAGAACAGAAAAAATATAACGGCAGAAAAGGTTAGAGCGAAATTGATGGGTTACTTATTAACTTTTATACTCTGAACGGGGTATGTTAAGTTGTTAGTAACACACAAAAGGAAAGGTCTGAGACACTATAAAGTGTATGTAGTAATGATGACGAGCTGATTTGATTTAGCTATGTTTGTCAACCGTCTGTATATAGGCGAAATAGTTCCTCAATTTTTGAAATATCGATTTTAAATTGCACACTTGATTTTCTCACCAAGAAGCTGTCATACAAACGTATTGGTCTAACTCAAGTCCTTTTACGGTAAACTTTTTTATTTGATAATTCATATTTCCGAAATTTGACACAGGTAATTATTCAAAGTATTGCTATAATATCCGAGACAATTGTTCAGATTAGGCAACTATAGCATATAGCTGCCATAGAATCTGACCGATCAAACTCGAGCCTTGGCGTCGAAAACTTTTTAGCACAGATTATAATCTTAGCCATCGCTACAATCTCCGGAGAAATTGTTCAGATCGGAGCACTACAAAATATATCGGCCGTTTAAACTGTCGGATCAAAATCAAGATGACGGTTTTTTTTTTATATAAAAAAAAAAATTAAAAAATGCAAGTATGACGGGCATTATGCTACGGTGCAGCTGAAGTTAAATTTTTTTCAGTTTTCTGAATGAGCTGGCAAATACAACTACAACTATTACAAAGCA
The DNA here is from genome assembly GCF_001853355.1 of Bactrocera latifrons. NCBI lineage: Eukaryota > Metazoa > Arthropoda > Insecta > Diptera > Tephritidae > Bactrocera > Bactrocera latifrons. The sequence continues at coordinate 286,495 of NW_017534853.1, forward strand.
AATGTATTCCTTAGGTAAAAATTGCAAGAAAAATATTTATGTATATTTTCATGATTTATGTAATCAGACATCGCTTACAATAACATTTATCACTAAATAATATCTGAAAATTGCCGCGGAAAAAACTCAATTAAAATGGCATTAATAAGCAGAGAGCCATTAAATATGCATAAACAAGCTGACAAGGCGGCCGCGAACGACCAGTACAACAACAAGCAGAGATTTAAAAATAGCTTGTATTTGCAAATAATCTTATCGGTGGCGTGAAAAATACAATAACAACAGCCATAACAGGCGCGCGATAAATGCCTTCAAGTGATTGCTGCCGCCGCCAATCAATCATTATTGCAACATTGTCCAACCACTGCAAACACGCGGCGAGCGTGCGAGCGTGCGAACGCGCCACAAGCGCGCAGCGAAATGAAAACAAATATAAATGCAAAATGATGCAATTTATTTCCATTACAGTCGTCTTGGCATGCATAAATGCGCAGCATAAATATTTTAATAAAAGCGAGTGAGATAAAAATTAGTAACGTGCATGCATGCGCACGAACGGATTACAACGCCGTTACAGCATGTTGCAGCTGCTGTTGTGCTATGCCACCATCTCTGCTGCTACTGAAGCACTTCTCATTGTTGTGACAGCAACAACACATGTGTCAGTCACTCTAGCGACTTTTACCACCAGCAACTGTGATCTAAACAAACTGATATGCAGTGTTTGTTGTGGCGGATGGTTGCGGCAGCAGCCTCTCCATATTGTATTACAAATTGTCTAAACTTTGCAAATACGCGCAAAACTGTTATTAACTGTTTTTTTTTTTGTTTTTTTATTTTTGTTTTTTTTTTTTGTTAGTTTGTTTGTTTGAAATGCTGTCTTCTGCCGCTTCATAACGCATGAATAACCGAACGCGGAAGTTGTAAATAAAATTTGATTGCAATTGCTAGCAGTCGGCAGCTAGCAATAAATGGTGGCAATCTTTTCTGGTGATTGAGTGAACGTGCAACAGCTATTAAATGCAGCGCTGAGCGTTCGCTGACTGTGGGAAGTCTTTACATGTGCGATAATTCACATCACAACTATTTAATAATATTTGTGTGATATTTTTTATTGGCGGTTTTATGGCAAAATTATTATTATTTTTTTTTTTTTAGATTTTTTGAAGGTGAAAATAACAGGCGAAATTTGAGATTTCCTAATATCTGGTCTAAAAATAGTTTTAGTTTTAAATCAATTTTATGAGTTTTAAAGTGAATTTTCGTTTGCCGCTTATCAAGTAACACATTCGAATTTTTAGTAGTACTAGCTGTAAAAGAACTAGCATAATTTAGTGACATTAAGGAGAGCGGTTGAATCGCATCAATGAGATATCTTCATTGCTGCTGTTTTCACATGCCAATTTCTTGACAAGAGATGTCAGCGAGTTCACGAGTTTCAATTTCAGTCATCAAATAGTTGGTTATCATATGGCGCCTTAACCACTGACGTGGTTCCCGGCATCATTTTTGATGAAATATGCCTTGGGAAGGAAGGTCGAGCGTTTTCAGTTCCCACACAAGCTGTATTGAAAAGTATAAGAGTACAATTCAATTTAAGATCTCGCCGTTAAATGCGAAAAGTCGTTCCCTACGTCAGTCCGATTTGCTCCGAATATATATGTACATATTCTTCACCGCTTACTGGATGTAGTCTATACGGTTAAATACTATGCAGTAATGAATGCTGGGTCTCAAGATGGGTGATGATATTGCGAGTAGTACGCTCGGTAGGCCGTATAGTTTGACCATAAGTTGAGCGAAGTGCACGAAACACATTCTTTACAGAACGTGAATTTTCGTAATAAAGTTGAACGATTTGTAAACGTTGTTCAGGTATAAGTCTTTCCATGATGAATTATCAAACAGTACTGAACAAAAATAACATGACAGCTTGACACGACTCATGCATGAGCTATTAAAAAAATGATATAGGCAAAAGTACCTCTAGTTGGATCTTCTTCTTCTTCTTCTTAATTGGCGTAGACACCGCTTACGCGATTATAGCCGAGTTAACAACAGCGCGCCAGTCGTTTCTTCTTTTCGCTACGTGGCGCCAAT
>NW_017534853.1:289839-320978 GCF_001853355.1 Bactrocera latifrons
ATGCTCCGGTCTTGAAACCTTCTGTGAGCCGCCGCATTTTTTCGTAGAATTTTCGAGCATTACCCCTGTCGGCCAGCTTATCAAGCTCTTCGTACTCTAGTTGGATCACCCAATATATAATAGATGATAACTACCATGTTTAACCTGGCTACCATATAGTTCTACTGTGAGAGGTGTCCTTCGCTGCGTGCAAATGAAGTTAGATTTAATTATGGTTTTGAAATACATACAGCGTGGCCAGCGCGATTTCCAAGCATTGAAGGCGTCACGGAAAACATTCTCCGGAATATCCTTGAAAGCCGAGGTGCATGCTGCTTGGATCCCTTCTGCCGTCTCAAAATGCTTGCCTTTCGTCAGCCTTTTAAGGCAAGGAAGCAAAAAAAGTCCGGGGGGACACATCTGGGGTGTAGGGCGACTGTGGAAGCGTTACGTTGCCGGCTTTGGTTAGGTAGCTGTTCACAATTAAGAGCCAGGGTGTTGTTGTGGTGAAACTTCCAATCGGTTGCCGATTGACCTTTCGTTTGAGTCTCTTGAGGACTTCCACGTAAAATTGTGCTTTGACGATATACCTTTGATGTCAAAAAAAGACAATTAGCATCATTTTCACTTTGGACTTGCTCATTCTTCCCTTTTTTGGGCGAGAAGACGCTGGCGTGTGCCACTCGGAAGATTGCCTCTTTGTCTCGCGGTTATATTCAAAGATCCATGACTCGTCACCTGTGATTACGTTACTCAAACGTCTCTGTCACAGATTTACCGAGTTTGACACAGAATAAGCTTAGAAAATATACAAGTCGCTAAAAATGATACACAGTGAAATTTCCAAATCAGAGTGAAATGGAATGCCTTAAAAGTAAGCAGAATGAAAAAAAAACACTTACATAGGAACGGAGGGAATTCACGCATGTGTTTGGCTGTAGTTACTATGACACATGTAAAAAGTGCAGAGAACACGAGAGAGTCGCTGGAAAACCCCCTCTGCTTCTGTTCGGCATTATTTAGAACACAGCTTAAATATCTAAGAGCTTCGCAGTTCAAGATACTGGCTGAAGTATCAAAATTAGATCACGAAACTTAATTAAACTTCGCTGAAACTGTTTACGTGCTTTTTGACGAAAACTTCAGTTTATATCAAACTCAACCGCCATCTGACATTACAAAAGACACGCCAGTCTATGTATGGCGTAAGAGCCAGCCAGTCTAACCTAACCTAACAACTTAAGAAAATTTTTCAGATTAGAATTGAGTTTTGAAAAGCAAGCGTCTTAAGATAAACTAATGGAGCTGATTGAACTGAGTGACTACGCTTTCGAAGTCTGTTGCTCAAAAGCTATTTGAGATATCGATCCTGTGCTATTTTTTTTTTTTAATTTCAAGTAAGGTGTTGTGCTGCGCTTGAAAAATTTATAATTTCTCTATTGCAATATTATTTCCTGTCCCTAACGGGTCCACTGAGTTTGACAAAGGATTAGTTGTTAAGCTTCGAACAGAAAATGATTGATTTCGCTAAAGGCGCTTTTACTTCCGCGAAAATTACGGTAAAAGATGGTAAAAATACCAACAACAAATATAGCGACATTTAATACTTAAAGAAGGGGTTATTATAGAGCCTGCGATTTGCCTTTTTATAGCGTTGCAGTTGCAGCCACATCTGCAATCGAACAAAAACGCTATTAGACAGGCGATGAAGCGGCAGCGCCAACAGCAGCAGCGGCAGCCAAATAGCGCCGCCAACTTCGCGACCAGTGGATAGTCAAATACACAATTGCTCAATTAAGCAGCTCACTTGGATGGGCAAACTAACAACAAGCAGCCGGTTAGACGGATAAACAGACAGACAGACAGTTGGACAAATAAACAAATAGACACTTTGCTGGCGCACTGACTCGCATGCATGCAGTGCAGGACAGGCGGCTGCCGCAAAAGCATAAGCAGTCGAACGATGTGCTTGGATTAGTGCTTTCAGTTGGCGGATTTGCTGTTTTGGTCAATTGACTCGGCAAAGCCGCACTTTTAGCTGCCTCAATTGACCAGACGACTGCAGCGACGCGCCAGCAGTCAGCTTCAATCAGCTAACCAGTCCGCGCTAAACGGACAGCGAGCGGGTTGCTTCGAGCGTTGCACTGTGCGGTGCGCTGTTTGTTTGTTGTTTTCGGTTATTTAGTCATTTAGGCAATTGACCGAGTGTATTTGTTGTCGTTGTTTTTGTTTTTGCCACTATTATAATTGCACTGTTTGTTGATTTCGTGTTGCTGCAGATGCTGTTGTGGTCGTTTTGTTGTTGTTTTAGTTGGTATTGTAGTTGTAATGTTTTCGTTAAGCAATGCCTGTAGTTGTTGCTCACTTAGAAACAGTGTACATTGCCACACACCAGCGACGCGCCAAGTGTTGGCCATTTTACTTTTGTGCTGCACACAGCTGTGCAAACTTGCTACAACAACAGCGCCGAGTTGAGTTTCACTGCGCTGAGCAGTGTTCAGCTGAGTTGAAAGAATTGACTACGGACGCGCGAAAGACATTAACAGTTGTGGCAAATGACAGTGATTGCAGCGACAAAAACAACAACAAAAACAATTACAACAAAAACAACAACAACAGTCGATTTACGCATACAACAACGGCGTCTATTGCATTAGCGCGCATGCATCGGCAACAACAACAACTACAAACGCCAGCGCCACTACTGCATTGCCAACAAATTAAATTGGCAACAAGCTAACAATTTTGTACAATTTAAATGTGCTGCCACTGCTGTGTTTGTTGCTTTTCCATTTTATATGTTGCCACTTGTTGTTGTTGGCACTTTAGCAACTATGTTGCGTTATTTCGCGTTGCTGTTTTGTTGCATTGCCCATGTAAGTCCGTTCGTTTGTTCACATTGTGGCTGTTTCGGCGGCAGAAATGAAGGCAAGGCTGCTTACACAGACATTTTGCCAATTTTTCCATTTCACAAATAGCTTTTTGGAAGGGGGTGCTTCGAAAAAAGTATCGCCGAGCCGAAGCATTTTATAGACTATTACATAAATGAAAAAATGTGGAATTGCCACACTATTGCAAAGCGTTGGATAGTATGAAAAAGTAAATAATGAGGAGATTTAATAATGAAATTTAAGAAATTGTAAATATGAAGTATGTTTTGTGGTGGTTAACATCTGTTAAAAAAGCTCACGACCTGATCTTCGCAGGTCAAATCATTAGCTAATGGTTTTCGGTTAGTTTTCTTGTTGATATCAAAGCTTGATAACTAATGGAAAAGTTGATATCTTGAACTTCGGCCGCCAGTGCAAAAAGTAGTTCGACACAAAAGACCTATGAACACCCCGCTGTTGGACATAGTGGTAATTTTCGAAAATTATTTCGATTCCACGAAACCTCTAGATTGCAGTCTACAAGCACTTTCTGACATCAAGCAACTGTAATTTTTTTTTAAAGCTGCAGTCTCTTTAAAAATAGTTATAGGAGCCTTCCATGCAAATGAGTTAAAAAAATTTTAGTGGTCGAATTAGATAGAAAATAATTGAGGTTTTGCACTGCGACCTACGGTGATTGTACCCTCTTGTAAAACACATATAGTCACAAAGTTCCAGCACTCTGAATAATTCCAGGAGCTTGCTGGGCGCTGTTGAGTTGTTGTGAGCCCTGTCCATGCAGATGGCTCCTTGGACAATTTAGAATCAGGTGTTCTGAAGTTTCCTGTTCCATGTCGCAAATCCGGCAGTTTACGCAAGAGACTGCCCATATATAGAGCGCGACAAGGAGACAGAATTTGCCTCGGGAGCCATTGATCATATCTGTAAACCTGTCCCAGTAGTAACTTGTCGTGGCGCATTTCTGTTGGCTGCTACCAGTGCCGTTTACTCCCCACTCCCGTGCGGAGCAATTAATGATTCTGGCTCCGTCGCAGAGCGGGCTAGTTCGACGGCTATCTCATTGCCGGTTAACAATTTTTGACTTCTGGTAGGTGTATTGATTACTATCGACGTCTTCGGTAGATGACTAAAAATAAACAGGTTTCTTGACTTTTTGTGCTTCAGAAATATAGGGAGAGTTAAATAAATAAATAGCTTGTTTCATGATCAAAAAGGATTTACCATAAATTGTTTGTGCCCTACTACTTAGAAACCTCCATAAATTTCTAATGAGTTGTTAACATACATGTCAGAATAAATAAAGTTTGTGACAGAGAGTTTCTGTCAGTATACCAACACGCCGTAATAACCTTCAGAAGATTTTGAGAACAAATGGATGTAGGATATCATTTTATTTTAAAGTGAAATTCAAGGCGAAATTGGATATATTGCTCTAAAGTGTTTTCTATCTTTCTATTTGGTGTGACAGTTTCTTAACATTTCAAAATGCAGAGAGGTTAGAAGGTGACGAAAAATTTAAAGTAATGTCGAAGTGAATTCTAAGTGGAAATCCAATTTATACCTCTAAAGGGTATACTATTTTTCTGTCGTTGATCTGCCTAAACTGAAGAATGCTTAACCCCAAATTCAAAGAATATTTTGAAGCAAAATCGAAATTAATTGAAGTAATAACTTCTCTTCGGTTTCACCTGAAAGCTTCTCAACTTTAATTTTCTATTTTCTGAACTAGTTTTTGGTCCACTTCTTGGCCTTGAAAAATAATTGATTAGTCAAAAATGTAAATTTTTTGCATCTGCTCTATATGTCATTCGCATGCACACCTGTCTGCTCGCTGTCACTGTCATTTGACATGTTTTCTGATAATTGGATTGCAGTTTTTACACACACATAAATGGGTTTATTTAGATTATGTTGACACAGATCAGAAAGTTAAAGCCTTCATCGTTTATTTTGCAATGTAGGAAAAGAACACTACTCATTTAAATTGACAAGCACTGTTCGGTCACTCATTTCCTCAACATAACATTTGGTTAAAGTTTCGATTGAAAAAATGGTATAATGTGAAGTTATAAACTGAAGCTTTCTCAATTATAAATAAATTGCTTTTATTTTCTAATATGTCGATTTAAACCGGAGATTATATTACCCTTCCACTTACTCATATCGAATTGTCCGTGTACATTCGATTCGCCATAAGATTCAGTATTTTTTTTTGGCATAAGGACGCAATAAATTACTCAACTCAACTAATAATTACATATGCGAGCATTCTTTACAGCAAGCGACTTACTTTCATAAGCAGTTGTATGCCATCGCAGAGTAACTGTTACAACGAACTCACAGAGAGTGTGCGTTTGCTAGCATTTGTCTTAGACCGCATAGCCAAATCCTTGTATCTCCCATGCTGCCTATTCTGCCTCATCACATCGCGCTATCTATTTTAATCGAAGCACGAAAAGTTTGTAACCTTTCACCAATTTTAAGCGGCGCGGCTACGAAATTCATCAAAGTCATTTGCTCAGCTTTACCGACGCGAGCTTGGTCAATGACAGAGCGCTCACATTAGGGTGGTCACATATATTATAGTTTCAGTATTTTTCTATATTAGAGTTTGCAAAATATTTAAATGTAAGTAAAGATTTTTGCGACAATTACATAACATACTTACATTGTTCTTATTATATTCCTTGTCACAAAACAATTCGGACGTTCGACCGCTGTCAGAAAAAGCTGTTACAGGCTAATCTGTTAGCACTAATGCCGCGTTACCAAGCTTGGTTGGTCATTAATTAAATCCAAAACAGAGTGTACTAAGTTTGTCACGTTGTTTCTAATACCTAAAAGAAAACTCGGAGACCTGAAACTGAATCGCGTACAAGTCTCTTAATTTTGGAGATATCAAGTTTCTTTTCCTTTTAAAGCGCTGCTCATTTGTCGGAACCGTCGATATCGATCTACTATCGCATACGGCTGCCATACAAACTGATTGATCAAACTCAAGTCGTTGTATGGATTACTTTCTTATTTGACAAAGTACCTTCAGGAAATTAGCTATAGCAATACATCTCGACAATCTCCGAATAAATTGTTTAGATTGGGCAGCTATAGCATATAGCTGTCATACAAACTGTAGGGTCAAAATCAAAATACGAATTTATATACCATTTTTTTCTCACTGCACCTGTGAAGGCTGTTCCAGCTACAGCCAAAGTTAACGTTTTTTCTTGTTTTTTATCTAGCTTAATGCCAAATAAGCTAAAAATAGCTTTAGTTAGACACATTTTGTTCCGTATCTTATCGTTGAAAAAGTATAAATAAATGCTAGAAGGGCACTTATCAAACTTATTTTATTTAATTAAGTAGCAAAGTGAAGTCGATGATTCAAATGAAAGTTGTTGAATGTTTTTGCTTCAGTAAAGCGAGGGCAGCGAGTGTTCTTTGGGTTAGAATCCAATAATCCATAAAATAACGGTATTTATGGTAGCATAATACGTTGTTCACTAACTATAGCTATTGAAAAAATTTTACTTATTTTAACTCTTTATTTCAGATCTCTAAAAAATATTTAAAAATTAAAGAAAAAAATTCAACTTAAAAACTGTTTTATTCACTCCAACACCTTACTCACCAAAAACCATCGAGAGCATAACTTCCAAATACTTATGCGCTGCACGCCACTAACCAAGTCGCCGCAATTGCTTTAAAGCTGGTAATCATTTTAAAATAAAGGCATCACACATTTCGCTTGCCCTTTGCCACTTGCTTCGTGCGGCACTTGCTGCTGAAGTTTGATTTTAAAGCAAATTGAGTGCACACACACACACCTCTATACATGCATACACAACTATATCCACGTATGTATGTGCTTTTGGGTATGCTTTTCCAGGCACACATTTCCACATAGCTGCGCGCGCTATGCTCATGTAAGCATATTTCCATTTGCCCCCTGGCGACTTGTTTGTAAACAAACGCTTTTGTTGAAAGGTGTTAATATCGAAATCGTGATTGCTCACTAAGTGCATGCTCGTAAATAAACATTATTAACTACTTTCGAATATGAGTGGTGAATGGCCAAGCGCACAAAATTTATTGTCATATTCCAATAAGTATAAATTATGCTATGTGACTAAGCTTAAATTAAATTTGCAGAAAAAATTCACTCAATGAATATCGGCACGGTTTATTAAATTTATCTACTACATATAGCCAGATAGTTTCATTCATCTCGGCATCTAAGCACACTCCGCCGCGCCGAAACCTAATTTCCTCTTGCAGTGTGCACTTTCATTTCACATTCTTTGTTAGCGCAAACATTTTGTGAGAAAATACGAAAATATTTGCTAGCTCAGACCAATGAAAATAATACCGCGCCGCTTTGGCAAGTCATTTTGGCGTTGAGCCAAAATTTTTGAGTGCAACTAAATCAGTATAGGTCGACATCCGTGTGCAATACGTACAAGTGTGCTCGCAAATAGTGCTTTCTATTGTATTTTTTTGGGGTTTGTGGGGTCATTGGGTTCGACTGTGGGTTATGTGGCACGACTATAATTCACTAATAAAGGGTTTAAATTTCCGTCATCTATGTGGTACTTTTTTTTCTTCAAAGATGGATTTTCAGTATGAATTGTGTTTGATACAGATATGGATAAAATACTCTCTCACGATCGAAACCCATCGCCTTTCTGTCGATTTTAAAACTGCTTTCGATAGCACTACCAAGGGCTGCTTATTCCACGCCATTTCGAAATTTGGTATCCCGGCGAAACTTCTGCGGTTATGCAGAATTACGTTAGCACAACCATCAGGTCGTCAAGATCGGGTACAATCTCTCTAAGCCGTACGACACCAGACAATACGTGCCGCTAATCTGAACCGCGGTAGCACTGTCTACTCTTAAAATACTATTACACAAGGCTACGCAGTTGACATTGACGGTCTTAACAGCAGAGTCGTCAATGCAGCCGATTCCAGCCTGGAAACAGAAAGGAAAGAGGTTGATATTTTAGCGAAAGTGGTCAAAACAAAGTACCTGGAAGCCACACAAAAATATTCTTCTCGTCTGGGAGTTCAATCAGTGTTGGAAGCTATAAAGTTGAAAAAGTTAAGAATTTGTGTTCTCGGTGGATCAATGGAGACGGAACCACGAACTCTATAAGCTCTTTATCGACACTGTTGTAGTGCCAAAGAAGAATAATGATCTGTACAAGGAATCGAATAACATAAGTAGTATTCGGAGGTAAAAGGCTTTCCTTCGACTTAAAAGAAGAACAGCTCGGCCGGTAATCCATCGGCCCCCGCCGCTTAGTTGTTCTTCAGGCGGGTAATTGCTATTCGAACTTTTTCCTGGTCGGGCAATGGAACTTCTGCTCCATCGTCATCGTATGGGGAATCGGGTTCGCCTTCTAATGGCATTGTGCGTTCACTGCCATTCAGCAGGCTGGATAAGTGTTCCCTCCATAATTTAAGTATGATCTGAGCATCGGTGACTAGATCACCTTTGGGGTAACTAGATCACCTTCTGTAAGCTGCCGCATTTTTTCGTAGTATTACCCCTGTCGGCCAGCTTATCAAGCTCTTCGTACTCACGCATTTCGGCCTCTTTCTTTTTCTGTCTGCAATTGCGTCTCGCTTCCCTCTTCAACTCTCGGTATTTATCGCATACCGCACGTGTTGTGGTCGATCGTAACGTTGCGAGGTAGGCAGCCTGTATTCTCTCCGCTGCGACACGGCACTCCTTGTCGTACCAGCTGTTCTTTTGCACTTTCCGAAAACCAATGGTTTCAGTTGCAGCTGTATGTAAGGTGTTTGATATGCCGTCCCACATTTCCCATATACCGAGTTGTTGACGAGTGCTCTCAGAGAGCAGGAATGCAAGCCGAGTAGAAAATCGTGCGGCTGTCTGTTGTGATTGCAGCTTCTCGACGTCGAACCTTCCTTGTGTTTGTTGGCGTGCGTTTTTTGCTGGACAGAGGCGTGTGCGATTCTTGGTTGCAACAAGATAGTGATCCGAGTCGATGTTAKGWCCTCGGAGCGCACGCACATCTAAAACACTGGAGACGTGTCTTCCGTCTATCATAACATGATTGATCTGGTTGATGGTTTTTCGATCCGGAAACAGCCAGGGAGCTTGATGTATCTTCTTATGCTGGAATCTAGTACTACGGTAACCATATTTCGGGCCCCGGTGAAGTCGATCAGCCTCAACCCATTTTGAATTTACCGACCGTAGTGCCAAAGATACCTTCTTTGATCACCCTGGCGTTAAAGTCGCCCAGCACGATTTTGACATCGTGGCGGGGGCAGCTCTCATAAGTGCTTTCCAAGCACTCATAAAATGCATCTTTGGTCACATCGTCCTTCTCTTCCGTCGGGGCGTGGGCGCAAATCAGCGATATGTTGAAGAACCTCGCTTTGATGTGGATTGTGACTAGACGTTCAGTCATCGGGGTGAATGATAGTCCTCGGCGACGGAGTCTCTCTCCCACCACGAATACCACACTAAACTTGCGCTCCTTTATATGGCCACTGTAGTAAATGCCGCAAGGACCTGCTCGTCTCTGTCCTTGTCCCGTCCATCGCATTTCTTGGACGACGGTAATGTCAGCCATTATTTTTACGAGGACATCAACCAATTCGTAGTCTTTATTTCGTTTACCACGATCGTCATCAAAAGTGGGGTCTCTCATCATTTTTTACGTGGCGGGTCCCAAACCCAGCGCACAACGCTATGCAGGGGATGTTTCGCCTTTTCGCTTTAGCCCGCCTTCAAACGGATGTTCTTAGGCTACCCAGAAGATACTTGGTCAAAGACCGGAAGTCGTCGTGAGCTGCTTGAGTCATATGTAAAAGAATAATTTCTTGCCACTCCCAAGTGAATGGCGATCAGAGAGATTTGCTGCCAAATATTATGTGCATGCATATCATCAAAAGATTTGTGGTATGCAGAGGTCAAGCGAAAGTTGTGAGACAAAATAAATAAGCAAAAGTGTAAATATGCTATTTCCTCATTTTTTTGCAAGTTTTCGTGCCTTTCATCATGCAGTGCTCATTTGCGCTGGTCACGACCCGAATGAGTTGGCTTCTGTCATATATTTTCATGTAACCACTTACAAACCGTTTAGCCGCATACATGCATATACATATACTATGTATGTATTCGTGTGTGTTTGCGACCACGATCGATAGATAGTGACAGTTTTGACTTTGACTGAATTGACAGTTGCAACTAATTGGCAAGCAACTGCTCGACTCGGCCAGCAGAATGTAACATGTGATAAATGAAAGATATTCTCACTGCAAATAACAACAAAAAATTGAATGAAATCGTGATTAACTCGCGGAAATAAATACAAAGCGGCGCTAAGCGCAAACAGAGCGAAATTTAAACGAAATTCAACTCGCTAATGAATCTGAAAAAACTCGCTCGCAACAGTACCCATCGCCCCAGCGAAATACAGGCAGCATAAAAACGTTGTATGAATGTGTCTGTGTGCGTGTGTGGGCATTTAACAAATGAAATATGTCTATTTGCAACGTCAGTTTAAATATGTTTTTTATTATTGCCTGCATTTTGTTTTTCTACTGTCTGTTTATCAACAATACGTCTTTAACTATCATAAAACGTTTAATTAAAAAAATTGCAATTAATGAATTTCAACAGCAGCCAACACTCATCAGCCGACAAATACGCGGCCGGCCTTCGCGCAATGACACCGACTCAATCAACGAAAAACACACACAAGCGTGTTGATTTCGGGTGGGATGAAAAAAGTTGTAGATTGTTGGAGGAATACGAGTAGCGTTCGATTTTATTGGTTTGTTTAATATTTTGAAAGAAGATTTCCAGAAAGTATAGGCAATGTCAAATTTTCTAATTTCGAGGAACTGATTAAAGGTTTCGATACTCTGACTCAGAAAAATGAAATCCAAATAGCCACTTTCACAGTAGTTTTCGGAAGGTCTTACTTCACTGACTTCCTATTTCAGAGAGGGGTTTGAGTGTGTCATTGCTGCAGAATGACTGGATGTCCGAGGATGATGTGGTGTGGGAGGGACATCTAAAGAGCAGGAGGCTTCAAGCTGATAGGGTCAGATGTAGGTGGTAAGACCGTTGGGCCCTAACGGTCGAGTGATTTATGAGTACATTCGGGCTGTGTTTGTTGAGGATAACCCAGACTTCGAATTCTGTCTGAATGCATTTTTGCATCAGAGGTATCTATCTGACTGGAGGCATGTAATTGAAGAATGTCCGATGTATTCGGACATTAGAGATTTGGGTGGTATGAGGATTAGCTGGAATGATGGACGTGTAGGTGTTAATGGCGTGATCTCCACTTGTCGGAATGCCAAACAATTCGGGTCATTTGCGTGTGAATTGTTTCGGCGGCGAAGGTGTTTAACTGAGAATTAGAGTGAGTTTCTTGTGTGAATGGCGTGTGCGTATGGGGTCAAATATCTGAGCAGTATGGAAGCTCAACTGGTATTAGTTTCGGCTACGAGGTCTGACGGAACACTTAATTGTAGTACCACGGGTAGCAAGAGCCCCTGGAATTCGCTGCAATCTGCTCATGCGGACTGTTCTCTCGTGGAGTATCATGGTGGTTGTAGTTGAAAAAAAAACTTATTTAAAGCTGAAGCTTTGTCAGCTGAATGTGGAGTTGCGTTGCAACCGGGAGCCCGACCCAAAGTATGGCAGAGGTTTTAGATGGACCTCGAACTCTACTAAGGTGTTCATTCCACACTGCCAAATGATATTGACAATGTCTTGCATCGCTCTTCGACAATTTACAATGTAGACTTCGTACCAGTATCTTTACATGGATGGAGTCTACCTTCCTTATGCCCATAATTAGTAAGATCTCGGACGTATAATGCACGGAGATTGACGGATAACAAATGTGAATCCCTTTTGCGAATAGCTTTTAGACCGAATTATACTCGTATTCCAAAATTTCAAAGAACCCATCGCTCTAAAACTCAGCGTACGTTAGTCATAAACATAAACTAGTAAGATCCGATTCGTTCAATTCAATGTGAAGTACTCAAAGGTCGATTAGCAATTTTTGTCGAACTTTTCGATAAAGTTTTTCACTAATACCAATCCACATTTTTCAACATTTTACTGGCCGTTGCAGTGGTTTATGTCACAATAATTTCTACTTCTACTCAACAAGAGTACTTTTTGAACACCCCACGTATGCTATTCGTCCATTTTTGCTTGTGCAGAATGCCTTTGACTGCGATGTCACTTGACAACAGTGTCGGCAACAAACGCAATAGCATTGCCGTTCCACAGCAGTTGCGGCGGCATTCTCATCCTACCTATCAGCCTATTATAGCCGCTGTCAATCGATGACGCTAGGCCGCGCCTGCAGATGTGTCGCGCCTATTGCGCTCGCCTTTCGACTGTCAACGCATGGCAATCGCCAAACTGTCAATGGCGTTGCGCTATGTTCTGTGCGGTGATTGCTGTTGCTACTGATTTTTTCTGCTTGCCATTATTGTTGCTGCTGCTGCTGGCAAATGTGATGCCTGTTTACGGCTGCTGAGCTGTTGAGCTGACGATGCGGTCAGATGCCCGCGCTCTTTGCTGTCGCCAGCAAGCGTGCAATGAATGCTATTCATCCGTGTATTATAAGCTTTGTGCTATGCAATTTATATACTTACATATGTGTTTATTATATGCAGTTGTCGGTTTGTTGTTGTAGCCTGTGTGCTCTGGTGTATTTAATGCCAATTTATGCATGCAAATGCATGGCCACCACATCTGCTTTACATAACACGAAGCCGCTGTTCTTTTGTTGTTGTTGTTGCTGGTATTGCAGTCTCGGCTCATTTATGCTTTGTGGCAATTTATTTCTTTTGCAATACATTGCAGCGTTGTGCTGTTCATTGAGCGCTTTTATTTGCGGAAAATGTTTGTCACATTCATTGATGTCGGCCACAAATCTGTGTGGAATTCACTTAAAAATTATATGTGCGACTGAAATGCATATGTATGTACATATGTAGCATATGCAGTACAGTTGACTTGTAGTATTAGAAGAATATTGCAGAGAATTTCAATAAGTTATTGTAACTTGAAAATTACTCTGATTAAAATTTTATTTCGGAATTTGGCAAAACTAGTGTTGCAATCTTGAAACTCACAATTTTGTTGTCAAATTCGACATTTTATATAATACTTACTCAGAACGTTTTGATATACGAATGCTATATGTGTTGTTTACAGTAATTTGAAGTATTCTTCTCAACCAAATCATAAAATTACAACTTTAGACGTGGTTTAACTCGGTAACCGTACATCTATGGGCTTAATTCAATTTTTGGGGATGAAGCCCCATCAAGAACCAGTGCTTAAGGATGGTGTGGTGAATACAATCGAGGTCGTAGATCACACTAAGGCAAATTTTTTGAAACTCGTTCAAAATCAGTTGATGTTCCGTAAACTCCGTATGATTTATTCTATTCGTGCGTCCAAGTATGACGTCCAAGTTATTCTTTTCTTGAGTCCAAGCAACAGATTAAACGACTTCTGCTCTGGTTAGGCTGCTAAGTTTAACTATCGCTCACATTATTGTGTACTTTTCTGAATCGAAGATGATTCTTGGTTTTTTGAGTATATTGTTGCATTAAACAGATGCATCTCCTGTTCTTTTCATGGTCTTACATGCCACACCCATGATTTCAGTCTTTAAGATACTAGTTGAGTCTGATAGGTGACTTATTAGAGATAGGTGCTAGAGTTCCTCAAAGATCGAATCGTGCTTAGATGCAGTTATAATTTGATTTGGAGTTCCATTCATTTACTCTATTCTTTTTCTAACCTCTGCGGGAAGCTAATTTCACCAAAAAGTGTTGTTGCGAGCAGAAGTCTAGTTAAGCGTGATGAGAACAGTGCCATTGGCAATCGATCTGACCAAATCTTATGTAATCTAGTTATTTTATCTAAATTTGAAAACTTCTGCTGTTTTGTAAAAAAACCGGATTGGTTTCAGGTTCATCTTCAGCAGTTTTAAGACATACACATAGTTGAGACAGATTTCCAGCAGATGAGTTAGCCTATTTGAATATGCGTTGAATAAATTGCGATTCATGTTCTGTTCCTATTAATAAAATATTCTGGCAAAAGAGGTTACAAACGGTTCAGTACTTCCTCTGCTTCCGATATGATGATTTTAGTTATCCTGCTAAACTTTATACGTGTTTTTCATATTCTTTTCGACCAAAATGTGGTTTCAAGGCAAAAGTGGATGCAAACGGTTCAGAAGTCGCTTTAGCTCTCTTATACCCAATATAATGATTAAATCCTATTTAATATTTTAAAATTTAGGTTTTTGTAATATTTTGCACATGACTATTGTTCCTCAAATGTAGTTGCCATTAATGATGTTGATTTTAGCATTAATTAATACAATTTGCATACTTTGACATAAATCAGGGACTTTCTTCAATTGCAATGCTATGGTAAGCAATTATATGTATATGTATATATGCAAGTATGTATGTATTCACATATAAAATATATGCATTATATAAAAAGCTGCATAGCAAAGGAAACTGCACGCAGTTTATACAAGAAATAAAAGAAATTAATTGCTAAAAAATTGCAAATATTTTATGCTCACACAAATGATATGATCCATAAAACTATTAGTTCTGCTCCATGAATAAATAACACACGCATAAATCAGATATCGGCAGAAGGCGGAGGAAATCAATAAAGTCTGCTCAAAGCCAATTACAAAGTAGCGCAATGAATGATGCCCTCCACACTCGCTTTCTCTTTCACAAGTCAATACAATAAATTATATTTTATAGCAAAATATAAAGACGGCGCAAAATTGAATGCGAAAGCAGCGGCAAACCAATGAAAACGAAAATGAAAATGGCAGAAAAAATAGCAAATTATGCGTTTAACAGTCGACTTTGTACAATCGAAGTTCATTCACATGCTGCGATTTTTACGGCGCACAGACAGACAGGCATAGCGATTTGCCAACAAAAAGCTGCGCCTCCAACATCCCCCCCGGCACATGCGTCGGGCGCACTCGCCAACTTTCACATGCAAAACGGAGCGTGGCATTCCTTTGTGCTGCACGCTGGCGTATTGATGACGACTCCAGCAAGGCGCTTTTTTTTTTTTTCTGCCGCATATGTGCGCGGAAATTTACTTTGTTGTAAATTTTATTTTCAATTCTTATGTGTGACACACAAACGCGTGTGTTTATTTTCCCCCAAACCACGTGACGGAAGACATAATATCCTTGCCAACAAGGATGCACGCAGGTCGCGGTCGTATGTCGACTGTCGCCTGCTGTTTGTGCGCACAACAACAATCAGCGCGACATTTGCATAATACAACTCTTGATAGAGAGGCCACGTTCGATTGAACGCATAAAATGTCGACAAAGACTCCGTTACTATTTATTTGCATAGCTCATTTGCTGGGGGATGGGCGAGGTAAACGAGATATACGACTTTATTATCATGTAATGCTGCATTGAGAAAACGGTATTTTGTAAATAAAAACTCGTCTGCCGTGTCTGTTGTTAAAGCCATGTGGTAAGCGATCTTCTTGCACTGAAAGAGCTCCTAAAGGAAGTGAATACATTTTTATTTAAAACGTATTTTCTTAGTCTTCAAATATATTGTTGCTGTTGTGGATGATTTTGTGAGTTGCTGCTATTGCCGGCGCTGAAGAGATTAGTGTTGCTCAGTAGACTCATCTACTAATTTCACAAAACGTTGGCCCTTAAGAAGGACTTGAAACGGCACAACTGCCAGCAGTTGATCTAGATTGCTGGTCGCAGGCGCAATAATCCAGTACTGAACCACAAGCAGCCAATTTAGCTCCTAACCCATCTAAGTCCGCAGTTATTAAGACTGCAGTACGTGTCCTAGGTTAGGTTTTTTAGGTTAAAAGCCTGATACCTTAGTTAGGCGATAGGTCACACTTGTACTGTTTTGTGCAGTCCTTTGTGAAACCGTACATAAAACTGCTTTTGTTAGATATCAGCTTTTGTTAGATATCGGCCATTTCACCTGAAGGTCTAAAAGTATGAAATTTTAGGTATTTTTGCCTTGATCTTGCAAAGACGGATTCTAGTCCTGTTATAACTCAATGCTAGATATAAGGGGTGTAAACATTCCTTCCGTAGTATTGAACGCTCATTCGGCGAGTGGGTTCCGGAGTAGTAGAAGACGTTGTAATGGTCAGGTAGTCTAAACTAGAGCTGATGGATAATTCCCGAAAGTGACTCCTCCACCAACTCACCCTGCAAACCATCCATCCGTAAAAAAGCTCACTGCCCCTCTCTTTCAGCGAGCCTTTCTCTACAATGCTTCTCTCGAAGTTATGTGAGCCGGGAAACTACAGCAAGGAGTAGGCTCAAAAACCTGGTTATCCAAGTATTTTGAAATGAAATCACAGTGGGCGGTGATTCCAGAGTACCCGGCCTCGCAGTCATCTAAGTACCCTGGTTCTCTGAATTTGAGAGCAGGTTTGCGGCCAGTCCTTCCGGCTATGCTACACGCAGCTGTCCATAGAATGTCATTGTTGGTGTGGTACTTAGTGCAACACACAAACTGATGAGAGACGCCCCTTTAACCCTAGTAAATTTTCGGGTTTCATACATCAATTGCTTTATATTACTAAATATACATATGCTATTAAGATTAGAGCTTATAATTATTGATTAATATCGATTTAAAGTATTGGAGAGTAGTGAAAAGAACAAGCAGCTCGCATAAATAAAGTATATTAGCATTAAAATTTTTACAAAACTTTCGTACTCAAAGCAAACTTTTGTTTAACTTAGTGATTAGACAGGAGAAGAAAGAGAAGGTTATCTCTTTACTCCTACACACTTCTTTTGTTGCTTCTGTCACTCCGAAATTTTTTAACCATAATATGTAAGAAATTTAAGCGATTTATTGAAGCCGCTGTTAGAACGATAGAAAAAACACAGCTCGACTGCTTGGCGTTCTACTCAATCTCAAGGCTATACTGTCGCAAACTTAAGAGTTCATAGAGACCAAAAAATATATAAGTGAAGTGACAAATAACCCCAAATTTTATGCGAGCTTATGATATTTCTATCCTACACAATCATGCTCTTGGCGCCAGAAACTGTCATACGTAATTTTTCCGCATAACGCTTTCTAATTAAAAATGTCAATTGCATTCTACACATTAGAAACTGTGGCGCATCCGGCGTTCAATATGTCAGCCCCGCACTCGAGCTGACAGGACCACGTATTTGCGTCGCGCACTACATAAATTTACAGAATACACGCATATGCACGCGCGTTAATGTGTTGCGCGTTGACGATAAACTACGACAATGGACCGCAACTGCAATATGTTGCAACTATTTACCGGTAATTGTATGCCAAATACAATGCATGTTGCGGCAACGACCATGCTGACACCGCGTGGCGGCAACGTGTCAACTATTGGCGTCCTTGTGTCGCCGCCACCCAACGCGCCAAGCGTACGCGCCCTCGCGCACATTCCTCCGCTTTGCGTTAATTACAAACACACACATAGGTCCAAGTATACAAGCGCATGTGCGCCTATGTGGAATTATTTTGTTTGTTGCAATGCCTTGCATTATTTAAAACAATTAACGCGCGCGCCGTCAACATTAACGCCAACGCGCTGATGGCACCGCAAAACTAATTCATCGGCACGCACTCGCCCCATACACCCACCATACACCGGCATGAACTATTGTAGTTTGTAAATACGAAACTATAAACTATTCATGCTCTTAAGTGTAGCGTTGTGCAAGCGCGCGGTGTGCTTAAATGTATGTGTGCGCGTTGGTATTTGCGCGGGCCCACTGAAAATTCACGCACTAACGCCGCTCAGTGCATTTATCTAACACCACTTGACACCAGCGAAATGTAACCCACTCCGCCGCACGTTGCTGCCACTCCAACGCTTGTGTGTGACCATTGTGCGCCCAGTGGGCTGCGTCATGTCGTCGCTGGCTGACTGACAGCGGCGGAATTCGTTTTAGTGCCTGCCTGCACTTTGGTTGAGTGACTTTCAAGCGATTTACATACAGCGTTTTGCGGTTTTGCATATTTTCGATGCGCGTGCGAAGCTTTCACATAAAAGTTTACTACTTTTTTTTCAGAGCTCACCAACACTGACACTTGGGGTTAATTGATTTTTGTGCGAGAAATTTTGTGTAAATGTCGTCCATTGACGGGAAGTGTTTTTGTGGGGGCCTTTTAATTGCTTTTGTTGTTTTTTGTTGCTACGCATTGCTGGCAAAGTTATTTACTCGTGTAAATATCGATTTTGGGTTTTTAGTGCGCTTGTTGGGATTTTTCAATCGACAAGTGGCGAAAATTTGGCCATACTCCTCAGTTTGATTGATGGAAAAGTAAAAACGCGCTTTTTTATTGGATATACTATATATGATTAAAATAGAGAAACAACCAAAAAAGAAAAAAAAATGCAAAAATTGGTATAGATCAGTAGTTAAAGTTATGGATTTTTTTAATTATCGAAATGAAGATTGTTTCCGACAAATTATTACAAAATTTAAAATATAAATTTTTATATTCAATTTTGTTGTTAAATATTATCAATTTTTCTTAGATATAAGTTCGTTTTCTTTTACCATCACCGATATGTCATCCTTCTCTTGCTTACAGCGAATAAATGTTTATATTGATATAGTTAACAGGTGAATTAAAAAGTCTCTGGCCTGACACATAGATGGCGCTACTAGTGAATCTATATGATTTTTATTTAGCCCTAACCTTAAAAAGGCGAGTATATACATTCGACAGCTCTCGGTTCATTAGCTAGTGATTTATTTCATTTTGAGTGAAGCAACTTTTGCTATTGTGAAAAATTGGGTAAAGGGAATTCCGTTTGTTGATAAAATATTGATTTTTGAAGCGGAAAGATACAGATGAAGCAAAACTTGATAGCGATGCCCATAAAATGAAGTTGTTCGAAATAGTAGAAACTCTAAAGATATCGACTGAACGTGAACATCATATCATTCTCGAATATTTGGGTATGAGAAAGCTCAGTGCAAAGTGTGTGCCGCCGAAGCTTACTTCTGACCAAAAACAACGACGAGTTCATGATTCGTAGCAGTGTTTGGAGATGTTGAATCATAATAAACCCAAGTTCTTGCCTCGATATGGGACAATGAATGAAACACGGCTCTATCATTTCACTCCGAAGTCCAATCGACAAGTATCTGAGTAGACTACATGCGATGAACCCGTTCCAAAGCGTGGAAGAACGCAAAGACAGCTGCTAAGGTTATGGTGTTTGAATTTTGGGATGCACATGGAATAATTTTTACTGACTAGCTTGAGAAAGAAAGGACCATCAACAGCGACTATTAAATAGCATTATTGAACTGTTTGAGGGACGAATACAAGAATACATGAACAAGGCTTCGAACTACTTCCGCTTCCACTGTATTCTCCAAATTTGGCTTCCAGCGATTATTTCATGTACTCAGACCTCAAAATAATTCTCGCAACTGAGGCAAAGGACAAATCGTAATACAAAAAATGGTATCGAAAAGTTGGAAGGTCGCTATAATTAGTGTATCACCCTTAAAGTGAACTACATATGTTGAATAAAAAAAGGGAATTTTGTTAAAAAAAAAATGTGTTTTACTATGGTACGTCGGGGACTTTTGACTTTCTGCTTCGAAATAAATATTTACAATTCTTCTATTATTATTCCTTTTCCTCCAATTCTGTCTTATCACAAGAAATCAAAGGGATGTGTCTTTAAAAATATACAGGGTCCGGCACTCGAAGTGTAACAAATTGAAAAATACCATAAATTCGGTTTGGAAAATTATTTATATTTACTTTAAAGTACAAATTGGGTGAAAATAATCATAAATTCAGGACCAATTCACTTTTTGCTCAATATGACCACTTTTTGCATTAACTATGGCCTTGAGACGGTCAAAACACGAATCACAAGCTGCTCGAATGTGAGTTGCCGGTATTTTGGCTCACTCACGGGCAATGGCTTTCTTCAGCATCTCGAGACTGGTGTATTTTTTACTTCGGTCCTTGCTCTCCAGAATGGTTCTTGGTTCACACACGATTTGTGAGACCATGGTTTGCGACCGAAATGTGTGTTTGCCGTCGACTTCAAAGCAGCCTCCAAAATACTTTCCCGATAATATGTCGCATTTACTTTGCCGCTAGGCTTGATGAAAACAAGTGAAGAGCGCCCATCTGCAGTGACCATTATTTGTGCCATGTGCTGCCTCCTGGCGACCAACCGATGACTTAGATTCTCGTATGAACGAGCGGTCAAGTAAACCCTATCGTTTTGAGAGTTTACGAATTGCTCAATTGGAAAAAATTTTTCGTCAGAAAACACAATGTTCGGAATTTGGCCTTTTGGAACTTGTAAGGCTTGGCCTTGAGCTCAGTTTTCAATATGCGTCGGATGCAGCGGTCGGATATTTTCAGTTCTTTAGCCATTTGATTGACACTTTGTCGTGGACTTCGCTCAAGTCGCTTCTTCTCTTTCCGAACCATCTCACATGATGTTGCAGTCTTTTGTGATGACCACATCCATGACGTTTGGTGATGCTACCAGTATCATTGCAATGAGCGATGGTGCGATAAACAAAAACTTGATTCACGTTAAGGTGTTTGAGCTCACAAAGTGGCTGTGATTTTCCAGCTAAATATAATATAAAGCAATCAAACTATTATCTTTGAATTCCAACGCTGATCACTTTTTTTGCGTTCACTTTTAGCAAAACGCGTTTGTACAGTTTTGAAAAATAGTCCGAACTGTCATTTAGCAAATTTATAAACGGAGCCACAGCTGCGCGAACGGTCTGAAGTTGGTTACACTTCGATTGCCGGGCCCTGTAACTTTTTATCGACCTCGCCTTAGGGCTTTCGGTTGACAAAAATTCCTTTCCTCGATTATTACTGTTATAAGCTTTAACTTGCTACGTATATAATTTCGAATTGCCACCCATGATTTGATTAAAGCTCATTCTGCTACAAATTTATTCTCTTGTTATTTATATTTATTAAGATGTATTTATATACATAAATCGGTGCAAACTAAAGTCTAATAATCTTCCTTTCTTTTTCTTTTACAGGTAATATGAATGTACAGTTTCAACAGAAGTAAGATATAATAAAGAGCGTCGCCATAGAGCTTTGCATTAAATTTATCATGAAATCTTCGCTTCTCAAATAAAGAACACGGACACATTTTGTTGCATGGGGTATTGGTAGACATTCATTTTCAATACTTAAATTATAAGATTTCGCCACTCATGCTTTAAAGTTGTCTTTGCATAGTTCCGTCTTCACTCAGAGCTGTAGAAGAAAGACAACTCGTGCAGAATGCCAATAAACGCCGAATATCAAATATTTTTTCGGAGAGTGATATTGTATATTAATATTCCATTTCTTGTGTAAATCGGGTACAGTGATTACCAAAAGCTATTAACGAACACTGTTTATTGATGGAATGACATTTGTGGTATAAATTAAACTGAACTAAGCTCAATTAAACTAATTGCCATGCAACTCCAGCTATTTAATGCAACTTAACTCCTTTTAAATTCAGAGTTGATTTAGCCATGTGCGCCTGTCTGCCTGCCTGAATACACGTGAATTAGTCCCTCAGTTTTTTTTTAGATATTACTCTGAGATTTTGCACATGTCCTTTTCTCTGCAAGAAGCTAGCACACAGCTACCGATTATCAAAATCAAGCTCTTGTATGGGAAACTTTTTTTATCTGACGAGATATCTTCACAAGATTTTACGTGGACTGTTGACTGACGTATCGAAGTAATATCCGAACAAATTGGTGAGAGCGGACCTCTATAGCATACACCTGTCATACAAGCCAATCGAACAAAGTTAAGACCTTGTACGGAGAACTCTTTTATTTAGTAAGACTCCTTAACGAAAATTGGCGTAGATTATTATCCAAGACAATCTTACTATCTGCATATATATTCTTCACTGGACCACGGCATATAGCTGCTATACAAACTGAATGATTAGCATCAAGTCTAGCTATGGATTTGTGAAGTGTATTCTAGCTCCTGTATGGCCGAAGTTAGCGGTTTTACGTGTTTAATTTCCAATTAAATTAACTTAGATACAAATTCATTTAATTTTAAATTTTTAACAAATTTAGCAATGTCTAATCAAATTAGATAAATTAAAAGAATTACAGAAAATGTTTTTCCTTTTAAAACTCCAAAAGAAGTAAAGTAAGAGAATCAATTTGCCAATTAGCGCTACTGTCCGGAATTTCCAAAATTTAATTTCAACTTTTTAGCAGCAAAATTTAACGCAAAGCACACCACATGCCTCCCACAAGCTGAATCTCTGGCGTAAACACGCGCACCCTTCACCAATTACCTTGTTGCATATCAGCCACACCGGCACTTATACAAAATGTGCAGTTAGCAACTTAATTTCACAAAATGTGAATGGCCATTGCTTTACTTGCAATTTTGGTTTGACTAAATGCCGCTCTGACTGTTCGCTCGATTTAAAACAAATCATAGCAATTTAAATAGCAAATTGCACAAAGCATGTATTTAGTATGCTTGTGATAGATGCAGTTATATCTGCTTGTATGTGTGTGTGTGTGCCACATGCGCTCAATAATGCCCCAAATGGCCTTTGCTAGTTTGCAGATGTTTCGAATTTTTCATTTGCACTTATTTATCACTCAAACGACGAACACTTCAGCAATGCGCTTGCATAAGGCATTTGTTACTTTTGTTGTTGTTGTTGTTGGGGTTGCAATTGCTTGACGGTTGTTGCGCCACAACTAATTGCTCACAGGCGGACTGCAGCCGGCAGACTAATGGTCGAGGCATTTGTATGCCACACGAACACACAGCAGATACAGTCTGTAGTCGTTGCCCTCACATCTATCACACAAACAACTTGGCAATGTGTATTCTTACGAATTCAGCCAAAAACCCAAGGTGCACACCAACAACAACACACATACATATATATGCATTTGTTTGGCTGTGTGTGAATTGCGTACGACACCTTGTTGGCTGGCCGCAGCCCTTGACACTTATTGATGTTTGTTGTTTTTGTTGCTTTGTATGCTTTCCCTTTTCGCACTAACATCACCACGATTTCACTTCACTTCTGCTGAGTTGAGCTGAGTTGAGTTGATGTGACTTGACATGCAATTATTTTCGTTTAGTTGTGGCATGTGGCACTTACCGCCGCAGACACTCTTCTTTTCGTGTCGAAATACGCATGCAACAACAACGCAAATAACAAACAACTTATGCATCGATTAGGCAGTTTACCTGCTGCTGTTGTTGTTGTTGCTGCTATTGGAGCTTTTGCTTGTACATAATTAACACGATCTACACTTTGGATTAAAATTTGCATTTGTAGGGTTTGCCTGTCGGTCCGCCTGCCACTCCCACGCCGTAAGGGTCAGTGGCTACACATTTCACACCCCACAAACGAAACCATTGCTTCATTTGTTGTTGACACTGTTGACGCTGTTGTTGCTAATGCTTGCTAAGAGCTATCACACTTCTTGTTGTTGTTGTTATTGTTGCTGTTGCACGCCACACACGCCACAGCAGTGCAAACAAGTGTGGCAGCACCGTAGGCACATTTCGGTATCCAAATTGCGTAATTACAGCATTAATTGATTACTTTGCTGATAGCGGCTGGTGCCGCGCTATGGCACAGACGCATAGCCCCACAGTCGCTTTGCGGCATTAATGCACGCTAGTATCGATATTATCACCGCCAATGCCGAAACTAATTCGTTCGATCGCCTGCTCATTGGCAAAGCATGGTTCGATTGAATTTGTCTGCGCCGAAAATGGAAATTAATTGCAAGCTAGAATTACAGAAATTGATTTCACAATAAAAGAAGAAGCATTTAAGCGCACGAATGTGGTTGGGTGCTTAATTGCAAGCCCATTGAAACTGCTAAGCGCTGCGCTGTGGGCAGTTAATTGATTTTTCTTTGAACTTATCAGGTGGAAAGAGCGCAACACTGATTAGTTTAATTTGCGGGTCCACAGGGCGTATGAGCGATTTGGCCAACACTAATTTCATCTATATAAAGTAAATTATGTGTATAAAATATCTATGAACTGAGTATAAACCTGTAGTAATAATATTATATAAATTTGTTAATTAATTAAGTGGATCACGTCTCAAAGTATGTATAAATATACCTATGTATGTCATTTATCGAGTCTGAAAGTTAACACCAATCTGAAAACACGGTTAGTAGAGACAGTGAGAGATAATCAACATGCAGTTATTTAACTAGAAACAAGTAAGTAAACGCTAAGTTCGGATATAACCGAATATTTTATATTATTGAAAGCCAAGGTAATACCTAAAGGTACAATAAGGCTTATTAGTTATATGGGGTCTAGGGCCAGTTTTCATTCGATTTTATTCATTCTAAGCATAAATATGCACCGTTGTGAGAAAAATACGCTCTCTCATCTTAACTCACACATGTATGTATATGCGGTGTAAAGTCACCCGGAAGTTCAAAAAGCTTTATATTATCCCCATATAGAGGACATTGGGAAGTTTTTTTCTTTTATTCACCTAAAGGAATGCAGTGCCTCGCCCATATTTAAAGCCCTTTCATACCATCTCGGGGGTAAAACCATATCTAAATCATTAAGTTAAGTGTCTGGCGTATTCAGTTATTGTTTTATTGCACTTGTGTTAGTTTTTAGCAGTACCGTTGTATGGGTAGTGAGCGGAGTTATCATCAAATTTCATCCATTTTCACTGTCGGTGGGATTTCTTATAATATTTGCGTTAGGCAAGTTTGGTTGTTGTAGCTTTAGTGCTTTAAGATACATGTACAATAAAATTATTAAAGGGGGGTGCAACGTCTACTTAAAAAAAAATTTCCCGCAAGGGGCCATTTACTTCTGCCATTCGCTGTGTAAAGTTATGGTTTTATACCTTAGTTTAGTACTTAATTATGGTACTTTATACGATTTCGGGTAATAGTGTTTCGTGAGCGTGACAGTGAATCCAAGTTTAATCAATATCTCAATTTTTACTCTAGTTACAGATTACTCTGATCGATGGACGGACAGACAGACAGTCATCCGGATTTCAACTCGTCTCGCCATCCTGATCATTTATATATAGTATACAAATAACCTACTTTGTCGTCGGTTGCGATAAATGGTTTTAGACTTTTTATACCCTGAACAGGGTATATTAAGTTTGTCACGATGTTTGTAACACCCAGAAGGAAGGGTTGGAGACCCTATAAAGTATATATATAAATGATCAGTACGTCGAGCTGAGTCGATTTAGCCGTGTCCGTCTGTCTGTCCGTCTGTATGTATATATACGAACTAGTCCCTCAATTTTTAAGATATCGTTTTGAAATTTTTCGGAATTGCCGATATCGGACCACTATAACGTATAGCTGCCATACAAACTGAACAATCTTAATCAACTTCTTGTAGGGAAAACCTTCACATTTGACAATGTACCTTCCCGAAATTTGGTGCAGATTATTTTTTAAGGCAACAATGTAATCTCCGAAGAAATTGTTCAGATCGGTAAACTATAACACATAGCTACGATGCAAACTGATCGATCGGAATCTAGTGCTGGTATTTAAAACTTTTGCATTTGACGTGATATTTGCACGAAATTTGGTATGAGTTATTGTTCATATAAATAATATAATATCGGAAGAAATTGTTCAGATCTGCTCACTATAGCATATAGCTGCCATACAAACTGAACGATCGGAATCAAGTTCATGTATGGAAAACTTTCACATTTGACAAGATATATTCACGAAATTTGGTATAATTTATTTTTTGAGGCAACCATGTAATCTCCGAAGAAATTGTTCAGATCTGCTCACTATAGCATATATCTGCCATACAAACTGAACAATCGGAATCCAATGCTTGCATGGGAACTTCCTCATTTGACGATATGTCTTCACGAAATTTGACATGGATTACTGCTTAAGGTAATAATATAATCGCCGAAAAAAAATTTCAGATCGGATCACTATAGCATATAGCTTCCATTCAAACTGAACACATAATTACTATTGTATACTTCCTGCGAGGTATCCATTGGCGATTGGAACACGAATAAAATTATCGAGACAACATTTATTGACTGTCAATATGCCCCGTTACCCCGTTACAGAGGAACGTTTCTCCTTTCATAATATAGTATTTCTTTCGCTTTCCTCACTCCCTATCTCTAGCTTTTTATTTCTGTATTTTCTTCGCTCTCTAGTTCCGAAGCGTATGCGGGTTTTTACGTTGTCTCAAATCTCTCATAGTATGCACTCTCACTCTAAGTTAAGTTCATTTATGTTTATTAAGCACTACACATGCTCGATATTCAGAGAAATACGTGAATCTTCCTCTCAACTGTTTTACGGTCCTAGCACATCTTTTTTTATTGCTTACATAATTCCTGCTGCCAAGTGCTTTGTGACAATTTTTCTCTGAGTGAGTGTATAATACGATAAAACACGCATGCAAATCTGGACAAAAAAAAAAAAAAGTGGACAATGGCTATAAAGCAGCTGAGCACGTCGCGCATACAATATAAATCCATGTACAACAGAAAAAGCAGCAACTCAACATCTCTACTCGCGTACATAAATCACCATCTGTCATTTATCTTCATCACAGTCAGCCAACAACGCCGCGCAGCTTCTTCATCTACTTCACTCATCGGCTTTGTTCAGCGCTTTCCACGCGTCCTGCTGTTTCTGGTGTTCATTAGCATTTTCACCGTCGTTTAACGTCTTTTCCACATTCCTCTTTATTCATTTATACTCTTCAACGCCGCTTGCATCTTTAATGACAGCTAATTTGTTGGATATAATTGAAGTCAGTATTTTACAATATATGTGTGTGTATGTGTGAGCGCGGTGTTTATTTGCGCGATTCTAAGCTACTGGCCCTTAATGCCACAAATAGTCCGGTATAGCTTAACTAAATGCGCTGAGTTGTAATTAAAAGGCAAAAGTGTGCATAAAATCAAATATTCATCATACGCCCTGGTGGGCCAACGCTATGTAGGGCAGACATTGCGGGCATACTTTGGCAAATGCGTTACTTGAATACTTGGAAACTTTTGACGATTGATTTTAACAACTCTGTAGGACAAGTCTGAATTAAATAAAATTATTATTTTTAATTACTGTATTTTGTAGTGATAATTACGCAACTAATAATTACGCACTTAAATGCTGAAAATTTGAAAATTGAAAGCAGGCAATTTTTATCGTTTATATAACTGAAAACAATCTTTAGCTACGCAAAATTATTATAAATTCGCTTGTCGGTGTATTCATTTTTCTCACTGGCGTTGTTTTTAATATGGAGAGCCTTAGCTCTTTGTCAGGCATAATACCGGAAAATGTATATAAATAATAATTACACTCCAAGCATATGTCTGAAAACGAAAACAGAAAAAAAACCACAAAAATAACAAAAAAAAAAAAACAACACAATGCATTTTTTTCACGCACACTCACCATCACACACCTGCCAAGTTGTTGATATGTGAAAACCGCCGAGTGTTGTGGTGCTAGTCACTGCCATGGCCTGGATATCAGTGTCTGTAAGGGAACAGCCAGGAGCGCCAGGCAAGCCATGCAGTTCGCAGCTTGTGGGGCTTTTCAGCAACAGAGCAGTGCTGTGTAGTACGCTGTTGTTGCAACTGCCAGTGGGAAATTGTTGTGGCATTGTGGCTGTTGCTGTTGCACATGCACGCGCACCAGCCAACAAAGTTGACGCTGTGCAACGCTACGTCCAACTTTCAGCGGACATTTTCGAATTGCGTCCTTTCCACACGGCCGCTCACATTTGTTGCCGAAACAAATAGAAGTGCTTTCAACGTATTTTTGTGCAGTAATTGCATGCTACGCACAGGCGCACGTATTAAAAACAACAACAACAATTATAGAGCAAAAACACATAACACAAACAACACGTTGCTTTGTATTTTATGTTTTTGTTGCACTCTTAAACTGTGATTTTTTGTTTGTTTGTGTACAGTTAACTGTTTTCCTTTGAGGTAAATCCTCTCTCATATTTCGACCATTTCGTAATAGCTGCGTAACTAGCAATTAAAATTAACAATTTTCGCTTTCGTCGGGGGATAACTTAATATTTTCTCGTATGAAATGCCCCGCAAAAAAGTTTTTTTTTTTTCCTTGGACCCTGCTATATATGTATATTAAAGTTATTCTGGTTTTGTTTAAAAACGAGTGGATAGAATTATTAAAAATTTTTTTATTTTCTGACAATTCCGTTCCAAACCGTTTTAACGTTATAAAATAACACCATATAGCCTTAGAGTCTATCAACTTTCTTTTGAGATGACCAATTTTTCAAATTAACCTATGATTAGATGATATATCAGTCTCGGTCTAGTAGAGGGTGCACAGTTGGGAAGTAGTGTCGCATGTACGTAGAAGGTTAAAATCCTTACAATTTCCTTCACCGCACTGACAGTCTACTACTGGATATAAGTTCGGATCATTCCAGTGACGTCAATCCTACGAACGCTCCAATCTGCTTGTTCTTTGCTTCGCTTAATCGAATTGCAGGAATTTTCCCTTGAACTTTGCACCTTATGGCAAGAGTTATTATGCGTTGGTTTTCGAAGCTAACGTTGTTGTTGAAGTAAAGGACGACTTTAAAGTTATACTGTCAACAGCGAAGTGAGTGCCAAGTTGGTAGTGCGACGCCTGTTTGTTTATTGACCGGAGATATTTCGTCTTTCTCTCGTTCACTGTCAACGTACGCTAACAGCTGTACGCTCTTATAGAAGATCGAATTATTTTCTCCAGCAGCAGATTAGTCACACGAAACCTTGTCTGAAACCCTGTTTGGTATCGAACGGCTTGAAGAGGTCCAACCCGACCCTGACGGAGCTTTTGGTGTTGCTCAACGTCAGTTTACACAGCCGTATTAGTTTTGCGGGGATACTAAACTCAGACACCGCGGCATAAAGGCAGCTGCTTTTTGTACTGTCAAAAGCAGCTTTGAAATCGGCGAAGATGTGGTGTGTGTTTTTCCAAGATTTGGCGCATGGGGCATATCTGTTCGGTTGTTGATTTGCCAGGTCTGAAGCCACATTGATAAGTTCCAATCGGTAGCCCTGGGCTTTAATCTTTTACACAGTACGCTTGGTAGAACCTTATATGCAATGTTGAGGAGACTTATCCCACGGTAGTTGGCGCAGATTGCGGGGTCTCCTTTTTTGAGGATTGGGTGTAGCACACTTAAAATCCAATCGGTGGGCATGCTTTCGTCCGACCATATTTTACAAAGAAGCTGATGCATGCTTCTTATCAGTTCTTCGCCGCCGTATTTGAATAGATCAGTCCGAAATCCACCGCCGCTTTGTTGTTCTTCAGACG
Organism: Bactrocera latifrons; assembly: GCF_001853355.1. Classification (NCBI taxonomy): domain Eukaryota; kingdom Metazoa; phylum Arthropoda; class Insecta; order Diptera; family Tephritidae; genus Bactrocera; species Bactrocera latifrons. The sequence continues at coordinate 319,160 of NW_017534853.1, forward strand.
AGTTATGTTATTTTAATTACTCAAGCTTTATATGGTCTGTGTAATTTTTCTTCTACCCAAAAGATAAAATGAAAAGAAACAGTGGAACATCTAAAGAGTATCATTGGGCTATTGTAATTAAGTAAAAGCACTAATGAAGTCCATTAACTCGATTTGCTATAGTTTGAAGATTAGTGAATGGAATAAATTATAGTAACAGAATTACTTTGCCGTTTCTTCGGGCCCATTCTGGTCGTATTTCGACAATTTTCAAAATGATTATTTGTTGTCTAATATGTCTCTAAAATTTAATGTATTGATTTTAAAGGGATTCTAGACATAAAATTGCTATATTTTCTAAATATTTGTTTCATATTAATTAGGGTTTTACTTCAGCAGAGCTCTATAAGTAATTCATAGAGCTTCATTTATATGTACATACATATATTTGTTAATATTATGTTGAATTACAATCCGAGACCAGCTGTCATAGTTATCACATGCGCCTTTCCCCCTTAGTTTTTGTCGTCACAACGAAAACCTTTTGTTATTTGACAACACAAGATAATTATTTTTTATATAAACACAGCAACAAGGTAAACACTAGTTCAAGAGTAGTCAACTTGGCATTTCAAAATTACATAAATAGCATACATACATACCATACATACCATACATACATGCATGCATATATATGTAGCTATATTTCATTTCGACGACGAGCCGGCGCAACGCTTATCGCACTCCACACAACTCTGCTGTAAGCGTCTCCTTCAATCCCACCACGCTGCTGCTTTGAATATGTGTTTATTATGTATATATGTATGCCCGCGCGTCGCTTGCGTCTTAGCCGAAACTGTGAAATTTTCGTTGCAATGAACGTTTAATTGTCTTTCCGTCTGTACTTTGTCACCCACACTTAATTGCTCTTGTCTGTAATTGCTATTGCTGTTGTTGCTCTCGTGTTCATTTTTGTTTTTATTATTGTTATATGTTTTCTGTTTCTTGTTTTTGTTGTTTTTTTCGTTACTACAATTGCCACTGTTTTCATTATTGCCGTAGCAGCCATTCACATGTTTATTCGGTGCTCAATGTCAAAATAAACTCGCTGTCTGCCACAGCATTCCTGCATGCCACACACACACACCCTGTCGCACGTTTGCATCATAAACAAGCAGTTGTAGCAGCGACGGCGTTGCTATCATCGTCGTCATCATCTTACGAACAGGCTCTCGATTCATCGCTTATTTGCCGCGCATTTCTGTGTTTGTTTATTTGCCGTGGCGAATGACAGTTTGTGGCATCCATACACACACATACATATATTTATCTGTATGTGAAAATAAATATTGTCACACTGTAACGTTGAAGCTGCTGCGCTTTTATATTTAACCAAAGTAGTAGCTTACTCTATTTACATATTATACATAAGCGCATACATACATACACACATACATAATTTATTTATATGAATTTGTTGCCAGCAAAGACAATGACTGCCACGCCACGCATGTCAACGACCATTTTTCTGCTCATTTATTTGAATTTGTACTTTCCCTTCCCCTTTACCTTTCCCTTTTCGCGCTCAGTTTACTCATCGTCTGTTTGCTTTGCTTTTCCATTTTCACTATGCCCTCCATTTCCCTAACGCATTTCTTATTTTCCTGTTGTGGTAATTAAAAAGTATATACCTACATACATATATACTCTTACAGGCATATATGTAAATGTATATGTATGTATACACTTGTTTTTAACCTTTGTTGTAGGTGCGCTCCTGATAAGTCACCAGGTAGTTAAGTCGAGACTCGTTTTTCTTAGTTACGACACAAAAAACAAA
>NW_017534853.1:321083-435288 GCF_001853355.1 Bactrocera latifrons
AGTATATATAGTACAAATGTAATTGTTTATAAAATGGGTATGAGGCAACGGCTTGACTGATTGGACTTTGCTCTTTGTCGCAATTATCAAAATTACAGAAAAACTCATTTCCTTGGTAAAGCCTCTTTCCAAACAATAATATTATTCACTGTATAGTAAATACAATCATAATCGGAGATATTTTAGCAGCCGACTAATTCTACTTATTTGTATAAACGCTGAATTCTTATGCTAAGCCACAAACCGAAGTTGTAGACCCACAATTGCTAGTTAGTGAAGAAGAAATATTGGTCAAAGCCCGAAAACTTGAAAGTAACAAAGCGCCTACAATAGACGGCATACCCAACAAAGCCTTAAAGGAAGCCATGACTTTGAAACCAAAATTATTCGCACAAATGCACAATTTGAGTTTAAAAGAAGGGATGCTTCCCCGAACCATAGAAAGTCGAGCGATTGGTTTTACTTCTTAAACCAAAAACAGCCTCCGGAGGAACCTGAGCATGCTTGACACAATTGACAAAGTGTATGAAAGCATAGTAAGACACCGCTTGGCGTTAGCAATCCTGGGAATCGGCGGATTATCAGAAAGACAATAAGAAAGAGGTCCACCATTGACATTGAGTTACAAACTAGCTTATCGCAAGACAGAATTCTGGCTCATTGGTACTAGAAAGGTGGAGGAAAGTATATATCTCACCGTAGCAGAGTGTCAGATTCATTAATAGCCATAACTAAAGATGGATCATCTAGAATACATTTCTGGTAAGGCGAATAAAATCCTAAACGTCTCTTATCATGACACTAAAAGTTCTCAGTGCTTCCCGAACAATATTGCAGACACTCATAAGTCAGGCCGTCAGTCTGTGCCATAGAGGAGACTTTAATTTCTTATCACTCCCACGAAGTAATACTTAATCTCGTGTTTCGTAGTAGAGTCAGGAGTTGGGAGCAGGTTAAGGTTGGTTTAATGTATACTTATTCAAAAGGGGATTCACACAGCGCTTTAATTAGTCAATTAACAAATTGAAAAATCATAACATTAATTGGATACATGAGCAGTCTGATGCACCCACTTCACTGTCAAAGTCTTGCCTTTGTTAAGAAAAACAACAGGCTTAGCAATGTTCCTTTATTTTTTTTATCAACAACTTTAATATCTACTGCCATTTCATCACACAATCTCCATTAAATAACAGAAATCTCATTAAGCTAGAAAGCAATAAATCAAGCAGCAGCGACTGGTTGTCTGTCAGCAAGAAATATCAAAACTTAACGCCAACACTGTCAACTGTGACAAATGCCAATTGAAAGTTTCTTTCAATCGCCAACAATGTCGGCAATTAACGAGCTTGTATTTAATTATAATATCAGCAGACAAATTCGCTCCGCGTCTTTATGTAGTTCACTACAATAATCATAATTTCGTTGACAGCAATTAACAAGAGTAGTACGAAGCATTGGCGCTGATGTGATGTGATCAAAAGCAGAAAGCCGTTATTTTTATGACAGATGGAAATTCATAAATACCCGCGAACTTACATATGTATATGTATATACAAATATACAGTTACTAGTCTCCACTGTCACAACAAATTAGATCATCGCTGAAACTCATCACAAATCAAGCGTTTTCAGCTAATTCAGCCGCATTCAGCGACTTTTGTATTTCGCACTTTGACAGTAACTTGTCAGCCGTAAGTAGACAGCGCCATCATTGATTACGCCAGAGACGCACAGTGTGGCTCTAGGGTGCTACTCGTGTTTTAGTGTTATTTACTCAACGTGAAAATATTCACTTTTATGCGYTGGAATGCGACAAATTCAGTTACAGAAATAGTTTGGTTGCCACAGCGTTGTTGGCTCCGTCTTCACGCTTGCGTTGACTGGCTTTCAGAGCGCGTTGAGTGCTATTCATTACAAACACTATTTACACATATTGACTTGGTTGCGTAACCGACTATAGCACTTACTGACAATCCGACCGACGCATCGGCCGACTGTCTGTCTGGTGCGTGAGTGCAGATGCACGCAACAATAAATTCTACTTAAACGTGGTCACGATAATTGGAGCAAATGCACGTGTATATAATTCTCTATTTGCCTTAGTATTCTCCCATATTGTTTRTATAATTTTTTGTTTTGTTTGCTTGCTGTCTTCTTTGAATTTGTTTTTCCGCATAAGTAATTTTACTAATTGAATTTAATTTGCTTTGTAAGTTGTTCCAATTTATTTTCATATAAATTTGCTCCCATTGTTTAGTCAGTTTCGTGGTCAATGGTTTTATTGGTGAGCTAAGAGCTTTATGTAAATGTTTACTGTAATTCTGCAGGTTTTATTTGTTTACTCTAGGTTTACCACATATTTTCATGCTGACCTTTATTTAGACTTTATCGTGGATATGTCTCTTTTCGTTAACAATTATAAGGAGTTTTGCATTTCAAGGTTCCTACCTTTTCAATTAAAAAACTTAGGAACTTCAAATTTAATGGGAATGTTTATTATGATTCGAAAGGATATTCTTCTCTATTTATTTTTTGGAGATGATCTCTTACTTATGTTTGCTCCGTCTTCGTCTGAAATGATCCATCTGTTGAGTCCAATTTTTGATCACTCGTTTGAGTATTAAAGGCCTGTTTCGAAKCGGGATTGTCCGCATAGACTTTAGACTTTAGATTTCTCCAGATCAAAAAGTCTAACGGTGTGATATCACACGATCTTGTTGRCCTCGAAAACGTCGACTCTTCTTGGAAATTTTTCAATAGAGCGAATCATTGCTGTTTGGGAAGGACGAGCAGTTTTAGTTCTTGTACTTGTAATTTGTACGCTTTAAATTTAAAATCTCGATGTTGACCATAAGGTGAGCAAAGCGTGCGGAACAGGCCTGATTCTGGTGGTTAGATCGATTTCTCAAAATTCGAAGGACTGGTTTAGGTACATATATACTATGAACTTGTCATGCGTATCAGTTATAGAAATATGTTTGTACGTATACACTCTATGTACTATATGCTATATATTTATGTATTTTATAGGGTCTCCGAAGTTTCATCTGGGTCTTACAAATTTAGTGGCAAACTAATGTACCCTTTGTGAGTATAATAAGGTGACAGACTGACATTAAGCTTAAATATTTTTCTACCACTTCATACTTAACCATAGATATTAATTCATTTCAGAGTACAAAAATTCATAACACCAACAATAACTGTTGCCCATAAATTTTACAAAACCCGATATTGAAATGTTGTACACATCAAGTCGTTCGCAACAATAAATAAAACAATCTCGAATGGCCTCACTCCGTTAGCGAGCGATGAATCTCATTTTCTGACAGACAATTTATGAGCGCCACAAACAATGTTATTAATGCAATGCCGACTAATGTGTCATTATATTGTATTTACATACATAGAACAAACAACTGTGCTGACATACAAAAAATAAATATTTACTCAATGACCGTCAACATATATATCGCTCTAATAACGACATAACAAATGACGCTATTCATAATTTCAATTTGCCTGTTATATTTTTATACACACGCAACATGTTGCACGGAGTATTATAATTTTGATGTCTGACTTGCTGGTGATTGTTGTTGTTAGAGCCCAGAGTTAAGTATAGAAGTATAAATGATCAGGGTGACGAGTCGAGTTGAAATCGCAGTGAGCGCAGCTGTCCGTCCTTCACGGAAGCGATAAATTTGAGAAAAACTTGAGATATCATGATGTGGTCTGTGGTACCATCCTGTCACCTTGTTCCTTACAGTGCATAAATCAGACATGAATAGGGATATCGAAACAATACTTACGGTGTATCCATAAGGTTCTCATTTCTTAAAATTGTCGAAATCAGATCAATAATTCTACAAGCCCTAAACAGCTTTCATAATTTCAGACTTACGTTTGACTTTATACGAGACTATTTCGTTCTTTCATTAGGGGTGTTTTTTGMGTGGCGGATCCCAAACTCAGCGCATAACCTGGAGAGATAAAATTCGTTTTAGCCTTATCACTTTTGCTCGCTTTTAAAAGGAGTTTTTTGGCTACCCAGAGGACACTTGGTCTCAGACCAGAAGTGGTGAGCTGCTGAATTCGTATGTAAAAGAATCGTTTCTAATCGCTGAGATAACGTTCCTCTCCTGCTTGAATTTCTACACATGGCTGCATCCATCAGACAGCGGCCACACTGGCTAAGTCATGCCGTTCGAATGTTTGAAAACACTCTAGCTCTGAGAATATTGGACCTATTCACATTAGGTGTGTCTCTTGAATACATATAACAAAGGTCTCAAAGTCTTATGTATGTAATTATATTAATTAATATATTAAAAAAAAAAAAAAATTCTGCTATAATCTGAACTTCGTTCGGCTTTACTCGTGTTATTGAATTTTTATTATATATATTGGTGTGTCTTCATCGCCAACTGACAAATCTTTATCTCACAAATGAAGCATAAATTCCATTGTAAATCAACACGAACAATTCGACCAACTGGCAATATCCGGTTTTAGTGGCGTTATTTATTGCATGAGCGCTTATAACTCATCGTAGCCACCAACATACTATGTATGTACATATTAACTTATAATAATGACTATATATACATACATATGTATATAAACGCAAGTGTGTATATGCAAATTCTGTTTGTGTTTGATTCGCTAAAAAGCCTCACTAATTTGTTTAGTCATTTGCATTTACAAGTATTTTACTGATAAACCTGCATACACACACTCACATGCATATATACAAGTATGCATTGCTACACGGCCTGTTCGCCTCTGTGTCCGTCTGTTCGCGTCGTTGCGTGAGTCAATAAAGTGTTGAATTGCCATACATTTTTAATGGCATCAAATTAGCATTGAAACACAGGAGAACACAGTGAAACTCTGCTTTGCTAAATATTTACACAAAACACGATTAAAGTGTGCCTTTTGTTTCGAACATTATTGATTTAATGACGYGAAACGCACATCCGTACAAGGACAAGCTTAATTACAGTTGAATTGAGTGGTTTACATAAACATGAAAATGTTCGCTTTCAACGCGAAATTTTATTTGTTTGGGGAGCAYAGGGAGGAAGAAGTCGGATAGCTTKACTTTTAGGCAGGTGCCAGTAAGTATGTAGCAGAAGAAGACCTAATGAAATTAYCTCTTTCGTGGATAACTGGGAGAAGAAGAAACCAATAGCCCACTAGAGTGGGTTTAACTCAATAAAAGTATTGTCGAACATTCAGTGTTTGCAAATAATAGTCCGAAGCTGCTGTGTTAGCCTCTCTATCTATAGCTTGAAACTGAAACGGCAAATTTGAAATAATCAGATTTTCACCRCTTGAAATAAAGATACTTTGCATTACGAATAACTCGCTTTCTATACAGCTTCTAAATAGGAATTTCAGCTCCTATAGAACTAGAGTATGGACAACATTCATTGTGTTTTTACATGGGTAAGTGCAGACGGCGGCGTTACCCCACGGTGCTTAAAAGCACATAGATCAAAACAATGTGTTTCAATTGGTCGGCTGMAAGGGACACCTTTTCCACCTTGGTCGGGTTCAAGTCCGATCTAAGACTTCTGCCGTGCTGTGTGACCGATTTAAACCGTAGCCACTAAGAATATCCCCAAAGCAAATGAGCAGAATGGAGCAAACTTCAAAGGCGAAATGCTCCCTGTGTTACCAGATTCAAGTCTCCGGTCAGACCTTSTGGCGTTTGCTACTACCAATTGAACACCCATCAAAGGCAATGACTGATGACATTTGTWGCTTGAACTTCAAATGTTTTCTCAGCAGAAGAAATCTCATTCAAAGTCTATAATGCCAGTTCAAGCTAACAGTTATAGCACTATTTCTGCCAAGACTTTGCTTGAGGCAAGCCAAAAAGCAAACATAGTGTATATTGAATCCATATCGCGGGCAAATTCTACCCCCTTCCCGCTCGCGGATAGAGTTTAGTTAGTTTATTATCCAGTCGAAAGCTAATACTTTCTGCAAATTTTAGCTTTGGTTCCACGCAGCAAGCCGTTCGTACAACCGCTGGCTACAAGCGGTCTTTCGCTGTTCTCAGCGGTGATTAAAGTTTTAATTCACAATATTGACGTGTAGGACACTTTCGAAATATAGCGAGAGGTTTTATGCTCAACTAACGACTACCAAATATTCCATAAACGTAATGAGACCGTGTTAAAGTCATTATTTACTCATTCATTAAATTTTYTTTAAATTTATTTTTTCCCTTGAATATATTTAGAAGCAAATTAATTTCTTCCCCTTTTTGGCGCATACTTTMATAAACTCATTAGCATGCAAATTAACTGAGAGCACAGAATAAATACTCGTAAACATCAGATGTTGTCCAAAGCTCATTTCACAGCGACGCTGCACATTCACAATGACGACAGCAGCTGGGAGAGACACAAGCAAGCTGCTGCACTAAACTTGATGAACTGCTCGAGTGCCAAAGTTGAGAAACTTACACGGAAACACACACACTTGCGTGTATATATAGTTATGTTTGTTGTTGTTTATATGCTAAAAATACTTCCTCATTTCGCTGACCAGATTTACTTCCTGTTCGATCTAAAATAGCTTAGCAGGTTCGTGTGTGTGGCAGTTCATTCACATATTATTTTAGTGTTGGCTCCTCAGCGGCTGACAAGTACTCGTATGCGGTTTACCTTTTCCTGTGTGCCCTCGGTGGCTTRAAAGTCAGTGAATTTGCACTTTCAGCTTGAAACTTTTGCACACACTCACTTGATTTCGGTACGAAGTTTAGCATGTTCTCCTGCACACGAGTGTGCCGGTTGAATGGTGTTGTTATTGCTATATGCATTGTATATGTGTTCCGTAAACTTTTTCAACTTTCAGCTTATCGCAAAGTTTTGTTTAAGCACTGTAAGTTTTGCTGTTATTGCCGCAACAATGCTCAACCTCAACCCCGATGCCCGAACCCCAGACCCTTAAACTGCCAATTCACTGTCCTTCGAGTGCTTGTGTRTGTGTGTGGACAATAACCAGCGACCGCCGGCACCTCATTTGCCAACAACAACTGGTATGTGTCAGTGGTGACTGTGGCGGTGGCGCCGCCGACGCCGTGCAACCTGACCGCCTGTCCGRCTCTGTGTGGTAGCTTGTCTGCTGCTTACTCATTACACCTGAGGGCTGACTATCAAGGTTTACCGTTTAATTTCTGTGTTTCATTATACACCAATGTTGTTGCTTTTATTGTTTCYTCTGTTTTGCTTATTGTTGCTGCTTCCACATGCTTCTATTTGTTAATATTGTTTTTTACCCCCATTTATGTATATAATCTGACTGTAAGTTATTTTTATTTGGGCCCCTGTATCACATGCTACGTAAAGACATTATAGCTTTATAGTTTAACGGTACTTTGTAACTTTGCAAAATATTCATGTCCTCAACATGATTTTAACATATTTTAGGCTTCGTACGCAGTTSTCGTAACTCCAGTAAAAATTCAGTTATATTTGTAAGACCTAAGACCTTGTGGAAACAAGCTTATCGTATTAGAATTCTCGAATCTGCGATTACGATATGAATAAAACTATAATTTCCTTGCGATCTCGAAGTTAATTTGTTGCTGGGATAGTGGTTAAACATAAATTTGTTTTTGGGATCAGTTTACATATTTGGTCCATAACARATACCTCTGAGAACAAAATTGAATAATCGTTCAGTAATAATAACAGTTCAGTAAGTAATAACAGTATGTTGCAATGAGAAATGCGACATAAGACCCTAAGACTTTAGGTGTGACTTTCGACAGCCTGTGCTCCTTCACTCCTCACATGACCGCTCAAGTTGCTAGCGCAGCTCATGGGAGAAAGCAAAGAAACGTTGCTCGCAATATACAAGGCAATCGGCCGGCCGGTTCTTAACTACGCCGCACTAGACAGGATGCCTCTTAATGTTTCCCATCGAACGCCTGCATACTGAGGCCCGTATACTCCCAGACAACAGTTCTTGCTATAGTGGAATCGCTTCCTAGGAGCATCAAGCGGTTTTTCCTCATCTACATCGACGACATAGACTTCGGACGCAACGAACTTCMGGCATGCASTGTCCGCCATTCACAGTSRAGCTAKTAACACGTTTACTGACTTCCTTTCCGTGTATAGCGTACTTGGAGTCAAACCATTACACTTTGCAGACGACGAGCTCGAATTTCCGCGACAATCGAATGTAACCCTTGCGCAGCTGCGTTCTGGATATTGTAGCGGTTAGCTCCTACTTACCCAGTATAGACTCTGACATATCAAACATAGTCCAGCATGCAATGAGTCCCCGCATGACACTAGCCAACTCTTTACCTGCCCTGCTAATCCCACAGGTCTGACATCCATCTCCCTTTGGTCCAACCCGGTCGACACGGCACGTTTCCTGGCCTTACCGTTGGATGGACGACGACTTATCTAATCCTTACCATCCTAACGAGAGTTAGTTACCTGTTACAACAATAACAACAGCGAAAGATCCGTGACCCTTTATTAGCGACTGTTAACGAATTCAGCAAATATACCTACGACAGCCGACTTAATGTAGCGCGAATTAGTATTGGATAAAAGATTGTCACCTCAGCGGCAAGTTTTTAACCAAGCACAAAGCGCGTCATCTCTTAATGGATCTTAGAAGCCAAAAAAAGATCTCCTGGTACAATAAGGTGGACTTTTTTCATGACATTCTGCTTGGTCCGAAACCAATGATAATCTAATGACAAACTGATGTTGCTCTTTCTTTATATTCATTAATCTGCAAACTTACCATCTACGCCACGTGGTTAAAAAAAAAAATCTACTATTCGGATCCACTAAAAATCAGCATCTATCGAAAAGACGAATTACACATTTTCGTATTTGTTTATAGTGCCATCAGACTCTGTAYCTAAGTATCCTCATATCTTAGACACTTTTAATGATACATGTTGGTGGATCTCTTCGGTACTCTCATAGAAAACTTTTGGTTTCGTTAACACCAAGCACTTCCTTACTCTACTGTTTTGGTGCTAACTAATAGGTTGCGGTTCTCAGCCGATTGCATTCCACGCTCATTGTCGCATGAATAACTTTTGTCATATATTTTGTTATTGTTTTGCTTTCTATTTATCATCCTAACCACAAAGTTTCCATTATGCTGCTGCTGCTGTTCATACAATGTTGTGCCTTTTAATATTGCTGTTATTATTTTCATTATTGTGCCACATCCAGGTTGTCACTTTTGTGCTGTTTTGTTTACGCCATTGTCTTAAGTTGAAGGTTAAATAGAACTTCTTGATTTTACTTGGCTCAGCCAACACCTTGCTGTTGGTCTGTCCAGCTCTTCCTTTGACATTTAGCTGGCTTATCAACGTCTTAAGGCTAAACTCTATGTGCTTTCAGCAATATATAAATATGTACATACCCACCGTTATGGTTATGTGGCTGCTCGTGTAAGCTTTTGCTGTCGACCTGCACAAACTTTTTGGGCTCATTCAAGTTTTGCTGCCAGCTATTTAAGTTGTTCGGTGGCTTTGTGTTGATAGGCCGCAGACATTAACCGCTCGAGGCCATACGTCTTACTTTACTTAAGAAACAAGCACTTTTACTTTACCACCAACACTTCCACTTTGACTTCGTATACGCTTCGAACATTTGTTTTGTTGCCCTGCTATGTGGCCTTCCTGGCCTTTCCCTGTGAGCAAAGTGTGAACATCTTATTTCAAGWACAAACATTTATTTGATTTGATATCAAAGGTGTTATGTAAGGGCTTGTTGTGGTTCATCTGCCTATTGGCTGCGGTACTCTCGTATATTGGGTGTTTTCATACGATTTGCTGTTGTTTCTTGCCGAACTTTTATTGTTGAATTAACTAATTAAAAAGTTATGCCCCAATATGACAGGTGGTTTGCGGAATTTGTTGTGAACCTGCTTGTTTGTTGGATTTGTGGTGAAAGTTTGGTGATTAGCTTTATGAAGGTGCATTTTCACACGGTCCTATTACTTCGATTCTTTGAAAATTAAAAGTAATTTACATATAATTATGAAGTTAAGGTAACAAGTAACTTAATGGTCTCACCACACATATCACACAATATTGGTGTCGAGGGGCTTATTCATTATGTGGAGCAAGTCAGCTTTTCAATACCACACACATGTCAAAGAWTATAGTGAAAAGAGCTCACCGTGATTTAGAGGTTGAAAGAGCATACTGCCATTATGCCTGTACTTATGCCTTATTTCTATCTTTCCTTTTTTTTTTTTTTGTAGTATTGGTCATCCTTAGTAGGGGATGAGACAACTCGGAACACATTTTTGCCATTTAAATGCTTCTCATGAAATCCAGTGGCCATCCAGAGTCAACTTAATTGTAGTTTTATTCTTTCCATTTATCGAGTATCGCTAAGGGCGTCACCTCTACTAATACTTGTCCAAAAGCATGTTCATATAATTGATTCGARACTTCAAGATAGCCTAGAATTTATGCTCTAAACGCAGAAATTAATTAAATAAATTAAMTAATGACCAAATTAGTTCTACATCGCTAACTGTCGAAGAAATAATATCTATTAGATCTTAGTATTCCGAACTTTTTTATGAATGCTACCATGTTACTACTTCTCTGCTTGGCTCTTAATGAAGAATCTGACTTTCCATATCCTTGCCCGACTATTTCCGATTTCAATTCTAAATAATGGCGTAATGAAATATGTTAGGAAGACAACTTTGTTCAACTGATAACATTATTCTTCAAGACTTACATATGTTGTTATCTTCGAAGCACAWTAAAAACAATATATGCTTTGGTCTGGTAATGATCTCAGATTCTTTCGCATTGAAGTACTATTGACTATAGCTTGAGCCTGTTGCTACAGAACTATGAGCAGTTGATAGTTCCTTTATATGTATCATTTGTTTATCGTGTTCTCTACTGCAAATCTCTTTTTTCATATGCAAAGCGTTTTCTGCGATTATGTTGCGGAAATTTGTTTCGTCATTGTGTCCATATTTGTAGCGGGATTCTTTACCATATATAGTCAAAAACTGCGAAAGATAGAAATCAGTTTCCCCTTGTTTCCGTTCTAYCCATTCTTCTTCCTCGTTGTTGCTTTGTCCMATCGTTTAGGCTCCTTTGTCYTTCCTGCTTCTTCTYTTCYTTCGTTAATCGAGTGACAGTCCTTTTWRTTTTATCGAATAATCGCTTAATTTCTATGGCCATTATGTGTGGTGGCATGCGACCCGCTATGACTCCTGCCGCCTCGTGTGATACAGTTCGGTAGGCAYATGCAACCCTGMGAACATTTAGTCCGATTGTAACCTTCGCCTCTTATGAGTAAGTTTCCTGCTGCAGTTCTGTCTCCCATATAAGGGCAGCGTACATAAGCATGAACTGACTTACTTTTAGATGTTTTAGTAACTACTGTGTCGTAATGGTATATCCATCAATTTTGAGTGTGGCGATCTCTAGCTTCTTCTTGCTTTTAATTAATACTGCYTCCATCTTTTGGCCAGCTAGTTGAAGCTTTGTCGCCATAAGTCACTCTTGGATTTCTGTCGCCTCATGATTGCTCAGACGCTTTTTTATTTCTTTAGCTACCACGATCACTGCGATGTCATTCGTGTATCCAATTATTTGAACCTCCTTGGGTAATGGGATTTTAAGTGAGCCGTGGTTTTAGTCCTCGGAAAGCGTCTTGCCATTTTCGGAGCCTCAATTCATTATGGACTAAGTGTAAGGTCTGTTGTGTCTTTTCATTTCCTCCCAGACTTGGTAAGCGTGCTGTGATTGGCAAAACAATTTACACTAATTTTTCTGACAGCCCTGCGTTTAACCASCTCGTAAAGCGCCATCTACCGATTTATTAAAAATATAGCAAAATAGCTTTTTAAATTCCAAAAAGTAAGGTTATGTTACGCTACTTTTAAAGCAACTTATTATATGCGAGTGCAAGGGGGTAAACTTTCAATTACACTAACGTAAAAACCAGTCCACTTAATCACACGTGCTGCGCTCATTATGGCACCTTTTCTCCTTTATTAAATAATCTACGATTTCAAGAAATAAATTGATATAACTAATTGAAACAGCAACATGACTAATCGCGTAACAAAATGTCAACTCAACATTTAACACACCTGCCAACAACGACTCAGTTTCTCAGTCGCTCAATGCTATTCAACTGTCAGTTATTCATGTGAGCGCTGACGTCACTCAGCTGTATGACATTGTGTGGTGTGTGGTTATCCATGCTGTTATTGTTGTTGTATTGTGACTTAATTAAACGTGAGGCAAGTAATTAGTTTAAATTGAGCCAAACCAAGGAGTTGTAATGGCTAACGGCCAGTCCGTCACTCAGGCACGCAGACAGACAGCCAACGTGGCAAGTGATCGAACAAGCCGCCGCAKCGCAAATAAGGAATGAAAAATTCAAATTGCGTTTACATGTGCCCCTTGTACGACAACGAGAACTGCCTACATTGACAAATACGACTCGCTCGTAGCAACTTGCCGCCTGCCTGCGCGCTTGCCTTTTCAGCCTTGGCAGACGGCTTTCCGGGCTTTCGAAAACATGTCGCAAAGTAAAGAGTGAATTAATTTTGTGCTCACTGGCGTGTGTCGCCGTTTGCTACCGATTGCTTAATATCCTTATTACTATGTACAGATGTTTGTGTGTYGCWTGTCCTTAGCAAGTTTTACACATTTTTAATTTGTTACATTTTTTTTTAACTCTACAAAACATGCTCCTTTACTCATTCAAATGTGTTTTTGTTCTCTTTTCAGCCCAACCGGTGCAACGTTGCGTACACAGTACGAAATAAAGGATTATTTATTGTCACCGGGTACCTGTAAGTGTGGTCTACCATGTCCATTGCGGCCGGAGTATTTCTTCGATTTCAATGCTCAGGTGAGTGCCGTTGAAGTTATTTTCAGTTCAAATGCAAGCCATTCGAGAAATGTGCYGTTCCACCGCCGCAGCTGTTGTCCTGCCAACCGGTTTCGTTCGGAAGTTGCGGTTWTTTAGTACGAGCGGGTGGTTTTGGGTTCAAATTGAAAATTGCAAAACTCTGGTGTATTCGCACGATGTGCGGCAACCCTTTGGGAGTTGTGTTTGCAACCTGTGATTGGGTTGGAATTGTATAAATGGCTCTAATGGAATTACTAAATAGATATTACTTGTAAGCTGAAAGGATATCGGTGTAGAGGGTTTGGTTTATTATCTACCTTGCTCTTTACCTAAGCTTCCGCGGGTGTAATGTGCAGCAAATATGCACATTCAGTCAGTCTCTTAATACTTTTGATATCGAATGCAGTACTACTTTAATGACTTAAAAACATGCTATTTGCTCTCGAGCAGAGTAAAGAATCAGCTTTTCAAGGTTATGTAAGCTTCTAGCAGATATTAAATATTYGAAGTCTGGTAGATTCTGTTTGACTTGTTGTGAAATCTCACATTCCTGTGCTACTTGCTTGTTTTGATTCCAGAGAAAGCTTTAAGACAGTAAATTCGTTTGCATTGAATATAATAGTTTCTTAGAACAAAATCGCACATAGTTATTGTTCAAGCTGAATATTACCTCCGCGCTCCCTTTACTTTAAACCTATTGACGTCTTATAGTCAGCTATTTTACCAGAGTAGCATTTAAAAGCTCATCCATGTTTTTTCTTTTTACGTGGTGGATCTCAAACCTAACGCACAACCCTGGGGGAGGGTTTTTTCGTCTTCTCACTTTAGCTCACCTTCMAACGAATGCTTTTTGGCTRCGCAGAAGATACTTGATCTAAGACCGGAAGTCGTSAGCTRCTTGAAACATATGTGGATGAATCGTTTCTGGCCAATCCCAAGTGAATGGCACTCAGAGAACTTTCCTCACATGGCTCCATCCTATTGTTCAAGCTTAATATTACCTCGTCGTTCCCTTTACTTTAAAAATAGTGACGTCTTTTAGRCAGCCATTTTATCAAAGTGGAGTTAAAACTATCGAAAATATGCTATCTAGTGCCTAGCGAAAAAATGTAAAGATGTTACTTAGAACATGGAGAAGTTATGTCTCACATGCGCTTCTCTTCAAATGAGAGCGTAATTTCTAGGCGGTACAGTATTGTATTGTGTTTTATAATCCTTCGATGATTATGAAATTGTGAAACATTTTGCTATTACGGACCTGGTTGTTTCGTGGCACAGTCATAAGATGCAGCGCTCTTTTTATATCCAGAACAGAGTATATTAAGTTTGCCACGAAGTTTGTAGCACTTAGTCAGAAATTTTGGAGACSMTATGAAACATATAAACAAAAGATCGGCATGACAACCTGAGTAGATTTAGCTATGTTCATCTGCCTGTCCGCGTTGTAGTTGTCGCGCTGAATTCTGCCTAACACATAGTCCTTGACTGGATAAAAAATCYGGATCCGTTCCAGTTACGTAGACTCGACTATCCTAGAAACGGGTCTACCTGTACATCTACATACATGGTTACAAGATATATCACTAGAATGTATATCTGCCATACAAGCTGATCCAACGGCATAAAAGGCTTATATGAAAAGCTTTTTCATTTGACGAGATATCCTCAAGATTTTCGGTGTGGTTAATTGTCGAAGGCAATGGTGCAATCTCCATCTCCAAAGAAATTGTTTAGATCGGATCACTATAACATGTAGCTGCCATACAAACTGATCAATAAAAATCAAGTTCTTGTGAGGAAATTGTGGAGTATTTTGAAGAGGACTTGTGAGGAAATACTAATCTTAGTTAAGTCTCTACAAGAAACATTAGGAGTATCAGTAACACATTTATTTTTTGCACTGTCTTTTCAGCCTTAAGACTTTATTTAAATCTAAACCTGCAGAATTATATGAAAAATATCCCTGGGGTACTACCAAATTAAATTATTGATTCCCAAGCTCAAATACAAAAATATCTCGAAAAATATCTATCTCTAAGCCCGAATTGAGACGTAAATTGACTGTTAGCTAAGACTATAAGTATAATGAAAGCTCGTCGGCTATCCGAGCGCGAGTCGAACATCACATTCTCAAGCAACTATAAATTTACAACATAAAAATCTAAAAATAAACATGTATGCATTATAAACTAAAACTTTGTTACGCTTCAGCAATTAATTATTCGATAATTTATTAAAAATAAATCGTAATTTCACTGATTTCTCCTTTGTCGTTGGGTGACAGCGATTCACTTCGTGACTGTCGCATCACGAAAGCGCTTATAACGATTAATAATTACATGTTGCCTTACAAGCCAGCGCACATACATCCACACACACACAATGTAGTTTTTCCATGATTTCTTTGCCGCCGCCCACCGCCAACACCCCGCAACAAAGCCTTTTTTAGACGCGGCCCTTCATTTTTTGCCGTTTCACTACACTTGGCCTTCAGTAAAATTTAATTATAAATAATTGTACGATATAAATCAACACAATTGACGAGACAAGTCTGTCCTTGCTGGTGTGTATGAGCTGGCTCTTATACACATCTAGATGTGTATAAGAGACAGGTGGTGGCGGTGGTGGCGACGACTAACATGCCAGTAAGGATGATGTGGCATGCTGCATACACACACACACACGCGCAGTCGTGCCTAGGAGCAGTCGCACTCTAGCTGCTCATCGTTCATCGTCATATTCGCGCGCTGGCAGGCTGGCTAAGCAGTTTTTGTTAACACATAGTCGTCATAAATTMAGTGGGGCACACATCCTCCTTACTTGCCGCTGCTCCGCCTGCAACACGCACAGGCACACGTGCAGTCGTATATGGCCAGCACTGACCATGAAAAAGTCGACAACAAAATAATTGGCTTTACGCTAGGATGTCAATTATAATTATAAAACTTAATTATAGCAGCAGCGAGGCAGCATTTTTTCCCGATCCCAGAAAGAAATCAATGCATAAAATTCGTTTTGTGGCGAGCAGCMGTCGCTACAGGCTGTTGAAGGACGCAGAACGGGTATGCAATGATAAGTGTCGCCTCGGATGAGCAGCTATGCACTGGCTATATGCACACATATACTCATCAGTGCATACATATGTATGTGTGTGTGTGTGTGGACTTATATCTGCTATAATAAAGGCCAGTAAAGGTGCATGCCGCATACAGCCACTCGAAAGTTGCGCAAAAAAATGAAGGGAATCTGTCGCAGCRGCAAAGCTACACATACATACACAAAYCCTTGTAYATATGTACAGTTTATTTGCCTTACAAAGTTGCAAATTCCTGCGGCTCCGATTTTCCATGCYTGGTTCGGCTATCTAGTTTGACAGCAACCACTCGTCAACAACATAAGTAAGACAACAACAACAGTAGCGCCAAGCAGTGTACCGGCCACAGATCATTTTATTTTGATCCATTGACAATTTGTTGGCGTCCATCTTTATCACTTTATGGCATTGTCGATTAACAAAGCACCAACAACACTTATAAGTACCGCGAAATGAACTGTCGCACAGTGGCGCGCGTAACAGAAAAATGTTACTGGACACAGGTACATGTTTTTTATGTAAAGGATCTTTGTTTGACATGTAGTTTCTAAGAAAAAATAAAAGAYATATAATTTAAAGAAATATCAAAGAACTTAGCTTACTCATAAAGAAAAGGATTTGCCGCCGTTTTTTAAAAATGATTTTAAGTCATCAAATAAATTTTTAATTCCGACCACTTGTGCAGCAATGCAGGTCGTACAAGTACATATGTTAGAAATAATGCGCCGAACATTCTCTTCTAAGGCGCCAGTCGTCTCGGGCTTGGCTGTATGGCGTGAACCAAAAAGTCTTTCATGTCACAACCGCCAATTTAGCCACAAAAAACGTCTTTAATGATGAGTCAGTAGTGCTCCCATTGACTTTAGCATTATGACCGGCTTAATTTTTGAAGAAATATTGACCATAGAACACACAACAGTGACCTTTTAAGGTTGTAAYSGCGCCAAGCGAAATCMTTGKTTTTCATAAMGGTCGAAAGAACAGTTGGTACGATGAGGACTGAGAACGAAACGCATATGCAAACAAAAAAGAAAGAGGCCGAATTGCGGAAGTATGAAGAGCTTGAGAAATTGGTTGGCAGGGGTAATGCGCGAAAATTCGACGAAAAGATGCGGCGACTAACCGAAAATTTCAAGACTGGACTCTTGCTGAACTTAATGTGGTGATCTAGTGGTTGATGTTCAGAGCATAGTGACGTTATTGAGGGAACACTTTTCCAGCTTGCTGTACTGCAGTGAAAGTGTAACATCTGGAGATGGCAAACCCGATTTCACAAAAAGTCCCCCTTTGCACCACCATGCACCAGTTTCTGGTGGATTTATCTGCTTAATATCGCATATTAGACCTTATCGAGCGTAGAATGTGAAAGACTGAAACCCACCGTCAACAAACTGATTGGACCTTATCAGATCGCTTTAGACTTGGAAAATCTACTATCGACAAGATTTTTACCATCCGCCAAATCTTGGAAACGACCCGTCAAAGGAAGAAGAAAATAATACGAACTGCAAAGCTAAATAGAGAAGGTACAATCCTTATTGAAATCCAATGCAGAATCACACTTGCTAATAAGTGCTACTTTGGGCTGCCTACAGACCAAGTTAATTCAATTTACTATACATTAATCCTCTTCGGACGAAGAAAGATCAAACTCTACAAGTCCTATTCCCTTCCTGCTATATGGTGCGGAGACATAGGCAGTGACATCAGTCACAGTCAGCCTTAGGATTGTTCGAGAGTAAAGCTTTGTTTCTAATCTAATTTTGACACTTCACCCAGTCCCTTGAACTCTGAAGCCCCTTGATATCTCTGGATAAGGCGGAATAGAAGCTGTTCCAGCGTCTCTCTCATGCCTACTTCCCTGCACTCTCTACGTGTCATCCGATTTATAGTGTGCGGAAATTGGTCAGACATACTTCTATGTACCGCCTAATGAAAGAAAACTTGAAATTTAAAAATAAATTTTAAGTCCCCTATTTGCGTAGCTTCTCAACACTGTACGCTGTAAAGCAACCGTCTGCAACCCCTTACAAGCTCCCTTACAAGCTCCCTTACAAGCTCCTTCATAAAAATATGCATTTTGCGGAGATACGAGGACAAATGACAGTCAGTAAATTTTCAACTGAAATCCGATGAGTTCAGCGTCAAGAATACAAAACCAACAGCAAACAGAGTACACAAGTTGCTCGTGTTGTTGCAACATGTTTTGATTGAAAAGTGGCAGCCTGCATCGATTTCGCAATGCTTGTGGCGCACACTTTATTCCCACCGTTGACGGCCTTTATTTTTTTCTGCTGCTGCTATTTTCAAGCGTAGAATTCATTTTAGCCTTAGTTTCTGTGACAATTTTATCTTCAACTTGACTCTTTTACGCTGCACTTCAATTGCTTCTTTTAGCGCTATGCGACGGCGCACCACCGGAAGTCCTTTGGCATTCGAGCCAGTTTAGCATTAAAGGTAGACAAGCAAAAAAACACAGCAAAGTAGTACGACAACAAATACAAATGGGCGGACGAGATAAAAACTTTAAGCAGTGGCAAAAATGAAAAAAAAGKAGAAAGAGGGAAGCAAGAAGAAGGGTTCAGCAGTAGACATAATAAGCCCACAGGGAGCTATTTTTATCGCGATTAAGTTACGCCGTTTTTATTTAAGCTCAGAAAGGACTTTAAGTGTTTATAGCCGCTGCTGCTCTTATCTCTTATTATTTATTTGTCTCTCATTGTTGCTATTTTCAGCGTGTTTTGTTTGCTATTTAAAAAGGAATTAATTCGAGTAATGCAATTATTTCGTTAGAAGGTGCCGTCTACGGTTTTCATTTCAAAATTTTTAATTAACTGGTAGGAGACGCAATAAAAACTTAACCTTAAATCCTTAGTGACTTGGTCTTTTCGTTAAATACTTTTTCATCAGCACTTTTAAATATTTTATCTATTTTTAAAATTGGAAAACATTATTGCGGAGGATCTCAGATAAGTTTTTCGCCCAAGTAAATGGCAGATCGTCTTTGAACTTTAAGTGACGCGACTTTCTAGTGATCTCTAGTTATCTGCAAAAAAAAAAAAAAAAAAAAAAATTTAGTAAGTATTTACTTAGCTCCAGTCCATTCCAGGAAATGAAATATCCAGTTGTTTGACTACTGATCTGGTACAGAAAATTCGCAAGCCGCTTAATACGATACAAATTGAAATTTCCGAAACTGGAAGACGGTTGACGGTCATAATTTGCTGCAATAAGATATCACATGTGATAGGCATAAGTAGGAATGAGGAAGATACTGTAATACCTCTTCTGCTGCCGTCTGATCTCATCTAGCACTCGTACTAGATATCTAAAGTCTTGCCAGTTCAAAGAACTAGTTGAAGTATCAAAATATAATAAGTTCTCAGCCATGAAAAATTCAGCTGTCAGTAGTCGTGCCAATAATTGTTTTTACTGAGAGTTTCGTAATTTTGTGTAAAATTAATTTGTATCGTTTCTTATAAAAATTTCTCGATGCCTCAACTCACCGTCTTTTTAATAATTAGTGCTTACGGTAACTGCTTCACTCATAATATCTTCCGTTCCGAAAATCTGTACTTAATGGGTCATAGAATTTGTTTCTATCGAAAAAGTGGTCGATTCGATCAAATCAAATTAGGCTGAAATCATTTAAACGATATCAAAAACAGATTTTTGGATCAAGTACATTCCGTGACTAACAAAAGGTAATCAATTTCGTGGGTGCCTACTTTTTTTTTAAATAATTCAAATTTATTTGGAAATGTTTGTTTTCATTAGAAAGAACATTCTTAAGTATAATTTTTTTTTAATTATGTCTTTCAAATGTTTGCCGCGGCTACGTATGAGACAGTTGATCCATTGAGTCTAATTTCCGATGACTCGTTCGATCATTTCGACTGGTCAGTGGCGAATAACACGCGTGATGTTTCGCACCAAGGCCTGAACCGAAACGAGATTGTTCGCCTATACTTTGGATTTTACATATTCCCAGAGGAAAAAGTCTAACGGTGTGGTCTCACAGAATTTTGGTGGTCAGTCGACCGGTCAATAAATTCATTGACTATTGATGGTTTCGTTTTCACAGCCATCAATTTTGAAGAAATATGGACCGATTCAGGTTGCTTTTGCTAGTTTACATATCCATTGAGCCAAAAATGGGCATCATCGCTAAACAAAATTTTGCTCGAAATCATCGGATCTTCTTGGAGCTTTTCAAGAGCATTTAGAGCGAAGCGTTGTCGCTTTGGAAGCTCGATCGGCTTCAGTTCTTGCACCAAGTAGTTTCAAACGTCGGTCCGAATCGACTTCGCGGCGTAAATCGTTCCACAATGATCTGTCCAAAAAGGGTATAAGAGAAAGTACCTTTACTTGGATCACCCGTTAAGGGACGAGGGCTTTAATCTGAATTTGTTGCTGGACCAAACTTCATCAAATATAATATTATCGATTTGTGGTTTAATCGATTTTATACCACGTGCCACTTTAACTCACATGATTTCTTTTGGTCTTATTTCCTACGTATTCATGCCTGATACTCGCTTCCAGCACTTTAATGAACTCGACTTGCGTAAATTTAAAAGCGCCAATCCCAGCAAATTGTCAAGTGGCAGAAGCGGGCACTAATTTATGTGTCAGCCGTTGCAACTAAATATCTATGCGGCTGCCAGAAAGTGTTGGCCTTTATCTGTTATACAAGTTTAATTCCTGCCACCGTTAGACTGCTGCCAACAACTAACTCGTGGACATATAGCAATGCGCTGCCAATGCCAATTGGAAATAGCTGCTCTTTTACTGCCATTTTCGGTGTCAGGCTACAGAGCCAAGCCAACCGCGTCAGTTCGCAGGGGTTTATTTGGTCCCACCCATTAGCGTTGTTCGATTAAACGAGGAGGATTGCAACAGCAACTTTAGGCTTTGCTTTAGTTACTTCTACATTCTTTATTGCAGCGCGGTTGATTGGTTTCGTCGACTAAAAAAGCAAATGAAAGAGCAAAAACAACAGCAAGTGAGTAAACAAGAAGTCGCACAAAAACCAATGTCGAACATGGAATTCCATCAGATTAATGCTTGTTAATATTGTCGCCAATTTAATAGATATTCGTCTACTCAGCGTCGCTCACCAACCGCTGGCCACCAAGCTTTGCAAAAACTTATCCACTACTGTCTGTCTGTTGCACAAGTGACAAATGTTAAAAAAATGTTGCAAACATACGACATAGTTACATAATTGTAGTTGCTGTTGTTGTTGTTGCTGTGCCAGCAAATCAAACCCTACGTAATGCGAGTGCTTGACGAGCCGTTGGCTGGCAGCTGTGACTGTCGGTCGGCTGGCTGAAATGGTTTGGTGACTGCCAAACCGTCAACGAGTCATTCAATTCACCGCCGATGTTGCAATTGTTTGTGTCTTTCTATGTTGCGGCATATGTGTCTGCATTACATAGGCTGGCTAGGCTGACATTCAGTCAGTATGTTGTCTGTCTGTCTCTTTTGCGTCACAAAAAAACGCCTTTGCGGGGCTTCACCTGACGTCCGACGCGCCACACTTGTTTGTTGCATGTAAGTTTACTGTTTGGCTTGTCTCATTTTTAATGCCAACTGCCAAGCGCCGCTGCCACCTGCTGCTGCGGCATGTTGCAGCTACCCCCCTTCAGCACAGTGTTGCTGTCGCACTGCAGTTTGTGGTTGCGGCTACAATTTCAACGCGCCATTTAGTTGTTGTTGTTCTTCTTGCTGGTTTTTGTTGTTATTCTTGTAATTTGTTTTTGCTCTTGTTACTGAACAACAGCGTCGTCCTGTTGCCATTGCTGGCTGGCCTGGCACTACTCTATGAAGCCGCGCTTACTTACACACCTTGCAACTCACACCGCACCGCCATTATGGCACTGCTTTACACGGTGTTCTTCGTACTCATTTCTGTGGCACAAATGAGCAGGTGCTTCTTGAAGCATGTTCACTTTAATTGATGAGGGATTTACATTTTTCTACACTTCKCTGCCAGACATTCCGTTCGTACTCCACACASTAGTTTAGAGTTTTCCATTGAAAGATTTAGCGCGCRTTTGTGTSTCTGTRTTGCCGCAAGTTGCTCACCATTCAGCGCTTGTAATCCATAGGTGGCACAGGAAGGGCGGCGAAATTATAATTGCAAAACACCGGAGTCATCTTCTTAGTAGTGACATGTCGTATTGGATTACCTGCTGCGCCAGCATAAAGGGTTCGCTGGCTTGGTCAGCGCTCAAGGCTTGGTCTACCGGCTGGCATTGTGCTGTGGTCACTAGCTATGCATATGCATGAGCTGCGCTGTGGAAGGTGCAGCAAGGTKTACTTTGTAAATATAATTTCTGCTTGTCGATTTTCTATTTACTTGTAATCACATGCGAAGCCTCTGGTCTTGGTAAATGACTTATCTTCTTAAGTATTCTTAATGAAAGTCTTTTGCTGAAGATGAAATAAATTGCATGGCGACTGGTTTGCTATCGGCAGCTTAAATGAAATTTATGTGATTGAGTTGCTTTTGTAAAGCGATTYTATGAAGGAAATAATTAATGCTGTTGCACTAAATAAAGTCAATTTTTCTTTTGCAAAATTCGAAAACTTTCTGTAGACCCACTGTACAATTTACTTTATTTATATTGAGAAAAAAGCTTTCAGGAAAGCTACAGTATAGTTAAACACCATTATATCAGACCAAATTCAACCATCCACTTCAATCGTGAACAAAGTTGAAATATTCATGTGTTCTATACTGTACTTATACATTGCCCTGTAACTCCTCCATCTTCTTTACTGGCGTAGACACTGCTTAAGCGGCTATAGGCGAGTTAGTAACAGCGCGTCAGTCGTTTCTTCTTTTCGATATTTGGCGCCAATTTGACATACCATGTGCATATAGGTCCGGATCCACCTGATTACTCCAATGGAATGGAGATTTTTCTCTTCCTCTGCTCCCGAAAACCTTCAAAACTGATATGCTTTCTTCAACACGGACATGACTAGTCAGCGTAACTGCTGTCTCTTGATTCGCTGAATTATGTCAATGTCATCGTATATTTCGTGTAGCTCATCGTTCCATCGACTGCGATACGCGCCGTTGTCAATGCGGAAAGGACCATAAATCTTAATCGAACACTCTTAAGGCCGACTSATTAGATGATGTCATTGCCCATGCCTCCGCACCATATAACAGGGCGGGAATRTTGAGGGATTTGTAGAGTTTGGTGTTTGTTCGTCTTGAGAGGACTTTACTTATCAATTGCCTACTAAGTCCGAAGTAGCACCCGTTGGCGAGAGCGATTCTGCTTTGTTTTTGATAGCAATGAAAAATTGTAGAAAAGCTACAGCAAAGCTTAAAACCTCAATTTAGAATCTAATATGGAGCATAGTCTTAAAACTATAATAAAGTAAGATATAAAGGCAACAGAAGCGGGACTGTCTATAGTAAGTCCTACACGAAATGGAGCTTCAAACTAAATTAATATAAATCGGTCTTTCTCACTGTAATCGAGGGCATATTAGAGGGTGCCAAATGGGCTTCTGCTATAAGCGGCAAGTACGTAAACATTCTTGTGGATAGCCAAGCGGAAATTACGGTTATCCGTAGCGCTAATCCTAAGTCTCATTAGGATATGTTATTAAAGCAGGCAGTAAAGAGATTTTCTGGAAGTTTATATCATAAAGGAATAGAAGGCAAATAAAAGTGAAACGAGCTGGTTGATTGGGACAGCTAGAGACAGAATTACTCGTAAGTAGCCCAAGGACATTCAGCTCCTCCGAAGGTTGTTTGAAGCCTTTGACCACACAGTGCCTCTGGGGTACTGTCGTTGATGGACTGACCAAAAAGCTGTTACTGCTGGGAAAAAGTGAGCTTAATATTCAGCAGAATGCAGAGCTTGCACGGAGCATTAAGATAGTCTGCAACATAACCAGCCTTCAGCCGGTTGAGAAGGGACGTATTCACGGGTCGCAATATTCCAACTTAAGATACATTGGGCAGCTGAGGTGGAAAAGAAATAGTTTCGTTTTGCCAAGTCCACTGAGTTGCTGGAGGATACTAAACGGTAGCGCAAAGGGYCTAATGTTAGTCCAAGTTCGGCCGCATGCGGTCCACTACACATGCGCTTCACTTTTCGACCAACCAAATCGTATGACAAGCTGAGTCGGTTTAGCCATGTCCGTCTGTATGCAATAGTTCTAAATAAATTTTTATTTTTTGTGTTGCCATATTTTGGCCATATCTGTTTGGCTAATTGGCATTTATTTGTGTATTTCTCACTATTCTGAGCTGTCCGCCTCGCTATTTGTCTAAAAGGATCCTGACTTGGCGAACCCAAGTTCGGCCGGGAACCCAAGTWCGGAACGAGTGGAGTTGATCTGCCAGTGAGCTTAATTTCTTCCTACATTTGTTTAACTGAGCTACTAGCTGAGTTTGGTAGACGGATGGRRAGAAAGAYCAAGGCTCCGCCGTCCCTACTCCACTCACAATTTTAGACCCGTCTGTATAAATAGTATACTCCTCTTCTACCGAACCTCTTCTATGTTCACGTCTGGAGAGTATTCTTACCTGAAAGTCACTATTGAAATCCAATTTTTTGGGATATATAGCATATAAGCAGCTGGTGTAAAAACCGACCGATCAAAAGCAAGCTGTTGTATGGAATTGTTATATTTGTGTATAGTTTCCGTGCAAGCGATGTTAACATGTTTTTGTGTTTCAAGATAAGACTTATTCAAGATTTGGCAWAAACTAAGAACTGTCATAAAGGTTGCTAAGATCTCCTTAGATAAATGATATATAAAAAATATCAATAGCTTCTAGAAAGCTTTCACGCTTTTAATTAATGTCATAACCTACAAATCGGAAATTGGATAAAAAAAGTACCAAACTCGAAAAAAATCAAAGTATCAAGTAATATTTTACATTGTTCTTGTTTAGTTGTAGTCTAAGGTGTAAGGTAAGCTTAGATTACACATSAATCTTTACCGCCSTARTGACAACTTGAACAAACAAAGAAACTACCCAAAACTAAGTCTGAACTCACATTAAGCACATTCTTGAAAGGAAAATATGTAAATTTACCAACAAGCAACATGCAGCTAAGCCCTGCACTAGATAGACACCTCAGTTTCTATTGCCACGCCACCGCTGTCGCTTTATTTATTTACCTCTCTCTCTCTATTTGTAAGTTAGTCAGGCGAAACCATTTGTCTATGCGCTGCTGTTCCACGTCATTGTGCAACTCATTTGTCTCACCAAAAGTGTGTGGTGGTCGCGGTATTGGTTACCGAAACGCATCGGCGGGATAAGCTGAATTAGATATCGCCTGCCGTAGGCAACATAAACAACGGATTTCTTTCAACTATTTAGAATGCWGACTGCACGTGTCTCCRCAAGCCCAAAAAGCGCAGCGAATGCCAAACAAATGTCAGGCATGCAACAGTACAAACAACAGCAACCACAGCGCTTTTGCCWTAGCTCACACATGCGAAGTGTCATTTAGTCACTCAGCTGGTCAGCCTGACAGTTAGCCGGTGWGTAAGTTAGACAGCCAATGCGGCGGTTGGGCGATTGTCACAGCTCAGACAGACAATGCAATTGCAAATCAGGCTGCGAAGGCATGTTGTTGTCTAACATTTAATGCGGCTGTAGGGGACAGCCCATATAGGAGTGTGTATGTGTGTGTTTGTTTGTATAATTACATATTTGTACGTCGTGTGTCAACCGACCGACCTGTCATGCGTTGCACTAACAAACCTCCATTCTATGTATATGTGTGTACATGTGCCGTTATCGAGTGTGCTTTTCTGAAATTACACGAGACAAAGCTGACATTTGAACAAATTGCTTCGATTAGTTTTCGTAAGCGTTGCCACTTTATTTTACATGCAGTGAAAGTCTGACGATGACGACGATGACGACGGTGACAGCGGCTGGCGTTGTGGCWCTAGTTGCCGACATGACAGTGGTGGTTGTGCTGGTGTTTAGTTACGCAATGGTGCATGTGCACTTTGGACTGCTTGCAGGTTTCCGCCGCTTTCGGCCGCCTCCGAAACGTCTCCACTTGCTGTTGATTAATTTAATTAAAAAGTGCTCACGAATGCTGGAAAATCGTGACTGCGCACTGGCGAAAGTTGAAAGGCGGCGGTTGTAAATGTACTTACTATTTGTGGATTGTAATAAATTAGTACGAGTAGTATTGATGTACATATCTAAATGGGTACGGAATGTGGGTGTAGTTTGTTGACTCTTTCGCTGCGCTCACTTTCGTCATATTTCAGTATTTCTTTACACCATCGCAAGCAGATTCTTAAAGAAACTTAGTCGACTGTGATACCTATCACGGGTACACGTGTATTTATGGTATAAGCGAAAATCAAAATATATTTATCTTCATTGAAATATTTCTTCAGAAATTGTATTGCTGCATTAAACAATAATCCATTCTACACTTCGGGAAGATATCTCTTTAWAGAAAAAAAKATTTYCATACAAGGAATTGATGGTTTTGTTTGTGTGCCAGCTATAAGCGATATTCTTCTTATTTATTCGCGTAGACAGCGTTTACGCCGTTATAGCCGAGTTTACAACAGCGCGCTAGTCGTTCTTTCTTTTCASTCTTTGGCGCCAATTGGAGATTTGAAAAGCAGTCGGGTYCTTACCCAGCTGGCCAACGGAGTAGAGGTTTTTTTMTCTTCCTCCTTATTATTATGCGGTTGAAAGTTTTGAAATCGGCGAAGAAGTCGTGTGTCGRTCCGCTTTTCACGGGTCTTTTTTAAAGATTTGGCGCACCGTGAATATCTGGTCAGTTGTTGATTTTCCTGGCCTAAATCCACATTGATGAAGTCCAATCAGTTTGTTGACGAGGCTTATTCCACGGTGGTCGGCGATTGTGGGATCTCCCTTTTTATTGATTGGGCGGAGCACACTTAAATTCCAATCGGCGGGCATGTTTTTGTTCCAKCGTATACTATAGAAAAGCTGATCCATGCTCCTTACCATTCTTTCGCCGCCGTATTTGAATAGCTCGGCTGGCAATCCGTCCCGCCGGGTATTTGCTGTTCGACTTTTTTATGGTCGGGCAATGGAACGTCCGCTTTAACGTCATCGATTGGGCAATCGGGTCCACCATCTCCTAATGTAGTGCTTTTACTGCCATTCAGCGGGCTAGAGATAATTTCAGTATATTTTAGGCATCAGTCACTAGATCACCTTTGGGGGTTCTACAAGTCCTTAAAGGCGACAACGTTATCATAGACAAATTAAAAGATTAAAAAAAAACGAATATTTCTGTTATAACTTGTACAAATCGTATATATGAGTATTGTACCACGTTAAGTTGAGAATGATTTCTGAAAAGCTTTGTTTYTATTTGAGGCATAAAAGAACAGTTTTGAATGAGCAATACCCGTTTTGTTTTTTATTATTTCCTATTGTGARGATTCACTGTTATTACGGTCACAAGGAAATATGATTTTTGGGCTCCATGATATTGAACTCACCGTTTTTTGTAGTAGCAGTGTGGTAATTTRGGTGCAAAAAATCGAAATTATTTTTTGCTTAATTTRAAATTACAATGTCTTGAAAATATGCTGTGAAATTTTCAGACAGAAATTCGAAATATTTTGGGAGTAATTAAGAATTTCTTAGAGCGCCTTGGAGTCCTCTCTCTCGGAGTTGTTGAACTTTAAACGCGTTTTTCTCAAAACATTGTTTTTCTAGTCGGCCCGGGTCCCAAACTTTTTTCTACTGAACCGATTTCTTTAAAGTTTAAGAGGCTGTTCTACGCTCATAGTTCTCGTCGGAACTAACGAGAATTTTTTTCACCGCGAACTTTTTATTTTACAACCCTTTCTTTGTTAAAATAAAAGGCCTTTTTTTCAAAGTCCTCCATTTTGTTATCTACTCTTGAAATTTAACTCCAATAGTTTCGACAAGAATGACATGTCTATTGATTTCATATAACATCAAGAGCCAAAATCACCCGGCCACCCATGTGAATTTTTGTTTTTTTTTTTTTGAGGTGCCAACTTCGAGTGACAATAATAACAGTAATAAAGTATTAAATTTTTTCAAGTACATTTTTTTTATATTCTCAATACGTAGATAAAAACACTCTAATATTCAAGATAATTCATTTTTATTCTCCTATAAAAAATCACCCTCCAAAGAAATCATGAAAATAGGCATAAGTTACTACCTTAATAGTTTGTAATTTTTCGCAAACAATCTGTCTAATATGCGATCTCTCGTCGCACCTTCCGTACCACCACTTACTCACCGTTTCACCTCAATGCCAACAACACTTTCATTTACTTGTGTTACAAAACAGCAATGAACAATTTCCGCTTTCTGATTTGCTCCCCAACAATTATCGGCATGTTTACACTCCAATTATTCACGCTCACATTTGCAATGCAGCGTTAAATATTATGTTTTAATGTAAACAAGCACTTYGAGCTTATTTGCATAACATTAAATATATTAAAATTGCATATCATTTACCTACACACACATACACACGCAAACATACCTATGAGTAGCTAGATATGCGCATAATTGCCATAGAATAAATAATAATGGAAAAATGATAAACCAWTTTCATTTCTGTCGCTGCAAATACACACGAAATGATGGTGACACGTTAAAGTGCCTTAAGTCGACTTGAGWTTGTGAGTGCAATTAGAGTTATTATGAGCAATATTTTTGAGACTCGAAACTTCATTTCAACTCAGATAATAATTTGGATTCGTAGACTACCAATTARGTTAAGAATAGTGAGAAGATAAAGTCTGGACTAAATAAGTAATCAAAATACCTAACATCGCTTAAGTCGACTTAAACATTTTTAACACTGTGGCATATAAATAGATATAGTAATACATGCCGTTATTCACTACCCCCGTTATTTGTATTGTTTTTTTCGATTCTTTTTGTTGTTATGTTTGCTGTTGTTGTTGTATAACATATTTAGCATTTTGCATTAATAATTTTTATTTCGATTTTGCGGTTGAACGAGTTTGTCATACATCTCTATTTATTTATGGCATTTACATATTTGGCCTGTGTAAAAATTTAATTTACCTCAATTTTTTTACATTTTCTCGTTTTTGTCTCATTTCTTTATTTATCGCGCGTATTTTCTGTTGTACACTTTATCATGTGTGTAATTATAAACATTTGTTAATAATTTCAACAGTTCTGTGTTCGCTGACAAAAAGTGTCAAAAGTAATTTTTATTTAATGCAGCAACAACAGCAAGAAATATGGAAACCCACAACAACTATCGTGTGAGCGAACAGTTGTCTGGCATTTTTCTCTCTCGCCCGGTTGCCTGGGCTTTCAATTTCATTAGCTTWCTTTTACACTGAAGTTGTGTGTGTGGTTGTATATATGTATATAGATGTTTATATTTGTATATAAATATTTATGTATGTATATATTTACATACAAATATGGGTGCGGTTCGCTTGTTAGTTGTTGGCTTTTGTTACATATCGCCCACACCTTCCAGTTTTTGAATTGGTGAATTTCACTCGCGTCGAGCTTACGAAAGTTGACAAATGTCGCAAATTGACTGTCACTTCGGGCATTATAGTTAATTATATGCATACGTCAATTATTATTATTTTTTTGTTTTTGTTTTTTTTTAAGAAAATAAATCAGAGGGTATGAATGAGAAAACTTTACTTTTGATCACAGTTAAATATACATTTTAATATATTTAAATATCCTATTCCCTAGAAGTATAGAAGATGAAAAATTTGTTCTAACTTCATTCCCCAGTGTTTCTCAAATTTGAAATGRTAACAAAATCAGTTCTCTTCTTTTTCCTTACACGGTCGTCACTGTCGTTTCTTCTTTTTGCTATTTRGCGCTGGCGCTAATTTGAGATACCAAGTGCAGCTAGRGCCTTCTTCACGTGATCTCTYCAACGGAGTGAAGATTTTCCTCTCCTCTACCTCCACCGACGGGTACTGAACCGAAACCCTTGAAAGCTGGAATCTTCTCTTCCATCCGGACAATATGCCCTAGCAGCGCAACCGTATATCTCGTACAGCTCATCTTTACGGTATTCGCAGTTTCCAACGCGCAAATGACCATACATCATCCGTAAATCCTTACTTCGAACACTCCTAACTACGACTCATCAGTTGATGTCATTGTCCATACCTTCGCACCATATGCCAGGATGGGAATATTCAGGGACTTWTAGAGTTTGGTCTTCGTTCGTCAAAAGACWAGATTTTGCTTTTCARTTRCCTACTCAGTYCAAAGTTGCGTTGCTTTTCAAGACTGATATTGCCGTTGGGATAATATCTTTTTGGGATCAATTTCGAACTTCATTTGAGTTTAGGTTGAGAAACATATTTGCTATGATTCAACTGCTTTTAATATTTATGTAAATATATTACTCAAAATTCTCAACTTAAACTCAATTTTTACTAAGATCTGGTTATCAGGGGCAATATATTCAAGTAGTGTCTTTTGAATATCTAAAATTTATAATTTTTTTATTCAATTATTTTGGTAGTCCTCGAAACAGACGAAATAGTTTTTTTTTTCGGTGTAAACTTTAGAAACATCTTCGATTCTCCTCCGTTGTGCCAAATTGGCGTAACCGCTTTGACCTTTTGAGTTTGCTGACTAGCCAGAAGTGAAAGAGAGCCAAATGAGGCGAATATTGCGATTGAGGAACGAAATGCCAGCAGTTCGTTGCAAATAAGTCGCAAAAATTCAAAGGTGCATGTGAGCGATTTTGGCACCAACGTAGACTTGATGTATTTGAGAAAACAAAAAAACCTACTTCAACCTGCTTTGTGATGAGCCAAATGATATTCCAACGTTAAAAGTGAGGTGTCTAATTGCCAATTGACGATTTTAAAGCACAGAATCTTTGATTTTTTAGACGTGGCACTCGTCGGTAAAAGTTGATTGTCATCCAGTGCACGGTTCGTCTTAAAGGCGTTCTCTGTCGGCTTTGAACTCGTTGTATCAGGTATAAATGTTTTTTCTTTCGTAGTAATTTGATCAGCAAAGGTCTTCGGCAACGTTTTCCAACGTTTTCTGCTCAATAATACTCTTCTCACTAACAAAATATAAAGCAAGTTCTCTGCTCAACAAAATCCACCATTTTCAAAACCGAAAACCTCCTTTTTGGGTTGTAATCGACTGTACTACCAATCTAGAAAATAAGTATACCTGCCTTCCTAATGCCCGGGAGTTTAAAGTGCCAATTTCACCTTACTTTTTGACCGCAGTAGTATTTTTAGAACGATGGTTAGTCAAATTGCGTACTATTCGAAGAACCATGATCTATAATCTCCAATGCTTGAACGAAAACAACGTGTTCCAACTTTTTGAAGACGGTAATTACCTGTCTAAGTAGCGATATTGACATTATTAGACATTTCAGGTTCTAATAACATTCAGTTGTCCCATTAATTACTATGTAATCATTTATCGATTATTATTATTATTTTACATTTTATAGAAACCTAGGTTTGCCTTGTAGTAATTAACATGTGTTAGAGTTGATTGTAATAGAGTTGTACGTAATAATATGAACACATACACACATAACTTTGGGTTGCGAATAGAGCATATTACTTTGTTTAGCCGTAACTGGTTTGATATTGAAATTAGCTTGAGGCGTAAGAGTGTACTTATATGTAACAAAACACACCCCAACTTTATTGTAAAGATAAGAAAATTGCAAAGAATGCCGTTAGTGAAATGAAATTTACAGTTAAAAATGTATAACGTGTTTTTTGCACATATTCCTAACAAACACTTGGGTTAGTTATCGATTAGAAAATGCTTTGAAAATTAGCAGGATTCTCCAAATCCAAACGTTGGAGAAGGATTCGATGAACAGAGTATGTTTGATATACACATATGGTCAAAATAATAAGTATATACGCCTGTGTAACATTCAATGACTAATAAATTCCCTTTTATTCATGTTTAAAGAGAAATAATATCATATTTCATTTCATAAAAATAAAGATATTTGTAATACTAGTTGAAATATGTACTTAAATTTCTAGCAAAGAATAAAAAGACTAAAATAATGGCTGGAGAAAATAACAAGTACATCAGGTATCTGTGAATGAAAAAATATATCAGTTTGAGTTTTATGTTTCCTATTTGATTTTTATGTACTTCTTTCATCAGTATTTTGTATATCCGCCAGTATTTTCAATTCTTTTTGAAATTCGTTTTGGCATACTGGAGATAAGTTGGTGGATCGTATCAAGTGGAATCTCATAATTTTTTTTTTCAACAAAATTCGCTAACTGATCCTTATTTTTAAAACCCCCAAAGGTTTTCAGTTAGATTCAAATCGTGAGATTGATATGGCCATTTAAGAGCACTCACATTATTATCCTGAAAATAATCTTTTATCAACTTTGGAGCATGCTTAGGATCATTATCTTGCTGAAATTTCCATATTAGTGGTATACTTTCCTCAGCATATGGCAGCATCGTGATATCTTTATATTAGAACCTATTCATGGTGCCTGAAATATGATGTATTGGTCTTACACCATACCACGATAAACAGCCTCAGACCATTATGTTGCCGTCACCGTGTTTAACGGTATTTTTTGTAGTCTGTGATTGCAATTCTTTAATTTTCGGATGACGAACATTCTATCAGGTATCATTTTAAAACAAATTCATTTTTGTTTCGTCACTCCACAAGATATTGTGCCCACGTTTTTCTCATCACTTGGGTCGGACCAATTTGTATGCTTTTTTGCAAAATCTAATCTTATTTTATTTATTGTTTTTGCAATTATATTATTCTTCTGTCTATCCTGCCAGGTAAATTAGCTCTATGTAGCCTTCGTCGGGCCATTCGGGAAGATATTAGGCTACCAATATCAGTTGATATTATCCTTGAAGATATAAATGGGTCCCTTTTACCAACAGTGACAATGCAGTTATTCGTTGTTGTTGATTTTTTTTGTCAACCGCGAGTTTCAACATTTTAATCCCTAGGACATTCTGCACGAAATACAATGAACGGCCTAATACTTTAGCGATATTCCTAACAATTTCGAGTTCTTTTCTGACTTTTAAGACGATTTCCTTTTCCTCCTCACTGCAATGCTTTTTTCTACCCATCTATATAATTTCTTAGTTTTTAATGCGTTTTAAACATGCAGCTATACAACGAAAGAGCAAACCGTTAAAATAAATCGTCCGATTTGCTAAAAATCTTAAAATAATGAACAATATACTTATTATTTTGACCACTTAGAAATACGAGCATCAACAATCAATTGCCATGCCTACTATAAAGGGGGGATTCAGCATTTTCTTTTCACTATAAAAGGTACTACAATATCTTCGAATATAATAAAAGCAACCCGTAGTTGCATTCGTGTACTTCACCAAACATTCAAAATTCAATCACGAATGCAGGTTAAAGGAATGTATTTATTATTTTGACCATATGTTTAGTATTTATGTATATAGCATATATCGCCTTTATAATATTCTTTACAAATCGGTTAATGGATTTCAAACTCAGTTTCGTTGCCTGACAAATTGCCAGAGACTATATTGGCTGAAAAAATAAGCTGAGAAAACTTGCCAGAATTCTCTAATTAAATATTAAAACTCGATTTAACAATTCGTACCTGAGCTTTCATCACATGTCGTTGAGTTTTTGTGGTTTCTGATTGAACAATATACATATAAAAGATTTGCAAATTCTGTATACTTTAATCAATCAATCATAGATTTGTGTTCATTATATAGTGATAAAAGAATTTAAAACCGGCGGCAAATAAACGCTTCAGAAATGTGGTTTTTGCATTTTTCATTATTGTGATTTCTTACTTGTTTTTTCTTCTAATCTTTTATACCGATTTTTATCATTTACGTTGCCAGAAATCATTTCTGTTATGTTTACTTTTCTCGTTTTTGTTTTCGTTATCTTTGTCAATCTGCTGTGTTCGGCTGGTATTTCTTATTTCGAACACAAATCCTGTTAATATCATTTAATATGCATGACATGTGCTGAATTTTAAAATATAGAGTTCTACTCTTTATTAACAGCAATAATTATTATACAATTGAGAGAAAATAAATAGCATTCATTTAGTAAGATTTCTTAGATTTTTTCGAAGTTAAAGGAAACTGTACCAAATGTCACATCAAAATAATCATTAGTGTTCAGTATACGTTTGTCTTTCTGAAGTACGAGATAAAGCGTATGCGGCGATTTTTACGATGAGTGAAATAATTCAACAAAGAAGTTCCATTAAATTTTGCGATCGGAATCAAAAATCTGGTGCCGAAACGTTCAAAATGTTGGAAAATGCATTCGATGATAATCACAAGTAAGTTTTTTTATTGCTACAAATTATTTAAAGAGTGTCCATTCGCGTTGACGACGAATCACGTCCAGGATGACTATCAGCATCAACTAATGACCAACACGTGAACAAAATAGGAGAATTGGTGCTTGAGAATACATGACTAACAGTCAGAGATCTAACTGGCATCCTTGAAATATCGGCAGGATCAGTGAAAACCATTTTGAAGAATCCTTTAGTCCTAAGAAAAGCGCGATTGGGTTCAAAACCACTAAATTTTTTCGAAAAACAGTTTCGCAATAACGTCTGCGAAACAATGTTTTCCGACTACTAGGATGTCATGACACGTATTACTACTATCGATGAGTCTTACATCTATGCTTACGATCAAGAAACAGACGAATATCGTGGCAAAGATGAGCCGAAGCCGAAAAATCTTTGTTAAAGCAGGACAAAAAATCAAAGTTATATTGACAGCTTTCTTCGAGTATCAAGATGCGGTGTACTCCAAATTTTTTCCGACCGGCCAAACTGAAACACTATTTGAGTGTTATACGTTATTTGCGGGAAACTATCCATAAATAGATGCCGGAATTGTGAACCAACCATGATGCACCGTCACATACTGGATTGATTCTTCATGAATTTTTCACCAAATTTTCGGCAAATATCGTGCCACAAACACCATATTCTACTTCCTTAGCTTCGTGTAACTTATCGCCATTCAGCAAACTCAAACGACTGCTCCGAGGAAACGGTCTTGAGTCAGTTGAAGACATTACCGCCATGCGCATTGAAGACTATTCCAAAAATTGACTTTAACAACTGTGACGAGGATAGGAAAAAACGTTTACACAAGTATATTCGGGCCAAGAGGTATTACTTTGAAGGGAACAACATTGTAGAATAAATTAAAAGTTTTACAAAGTCTTATTGTTCGGATTGTTAGGATATTATAGCATTAGCTTTAGCCAATAATACGTACCAAAATTAGTGAAGATATTTTGTCAAATAAACATTTTTTCATACTAGGGCTTGTTTTTGATCGATGAGAGGAAATCTTCCAATATGAGCTTCTCTCCTACGGCCAAACTCTTAATTCGAATCTGTAAATAATTGAATATTAGATCAGATATATAATATATATCTGAATTAAGTAATCGCCCAGAAGCGACAATCTTCTCCCTAACACCATGTGATTATCTGTTTCTGGCTACTGCCAATGATGTTGTTGGTGAAAAATTCGCCTCAAGAAAAGCTTGTGAAAATCGACTGGCCCAGCTCTTTGCTAGTGATGAGGGTGTCTATGAGAATTATCGAACAAAAAATTAGATAATTCGAATGTTAAATATACCTTCAATTTAAGGCAAAAATAATGAATTTCTCTTTACTAGACTTTATAGTTTACATCAGACATAAATATTTGCCAGTGAGTCTAAAAAGCATTTATGTATATACATACATATACGAGTCCACGACAGCACTTTGCACACAAGTGTAGTGTAGAAAGCGTAAACCTGTCGATTATTGAGTGGTGCAGCGCTTTAGTGCTCGCTGGCTGCTTACTCACCCTCGTTCCACATACTCACATACTCACACAAATGAAAGCGTCTATATAATTGTGTGTTTGTGTGTATTTCAACACTTCTCTAGCTACCTGTCATGCTATTGTTTAATGCTCTAAAGCTCCGCAGCCAAAGCACAATCGAATAAAAATTGAAATCAAGGTGCTAAAATAATGCTAATAGCCCGATGTGCTGCACAATAAAACAGTCAAGTGCCAACAGCGGCAGTAATAACAACAATAACAACGAATTCGACAGGCTCACGTTTCAACTGTCTACATGTTCACATCAGTTCCACTCGTGCTTCTACAGCTTAGCTTGGCTATTTTATTAGTATTCCGTTGCTGCTGGCTTATTGACAGAATCATTTAGGCGTGAATTGTGGTGGGCGTATATCGTTTCGTTCGTTCGCTCGTTTATAACGCTTTATAATGCTGAACTCACGCACATAAATTCACGAAAAAATTATATGCTTAATTTGTTGATTGATATTTGATGAAGTATTATTTCTCGACTTTTCGTGTACTTGCGTTCTCTCGCCATATTGTGCCCATTGTGGGTTAACAGAAATTTCATTATACCTCGAACAGAGTATATTAAGTTTTTCATGAGATTTGTATCACTCAAATGGAAACTTCGGAGAGCCTATAAAGTATTTATGTATATAAATGAATAAAGTATTTATGTATATAAATGATCCGTGTGGCCAGATGAATTGATTTTCAGTTCTTGAGATACTGACCCCAATTTTCGCAGATACGCTTTTATCTCCAAGCCCATACTCATTTGTCAGAACCACCCATATCGGACCACTATAGCATATAGCTGCCATACAAAGTGATCAATCGAAATCAAGTCCTTGTATGAAAACTCTTTTATTTGACAAGATATCTTCACGAAATTCAGCATCCATTATTATACTCAGAACCGCTACAATTATTGAAGAAGTTTACCAGATCGAACCACTATAGCATATAGCTGACATACAAACTGATCGATCAAAATTGAGTTCTTGTATAGAAATTTTTAATTCGTGTAGGGTGTCATAGCTTCGCTGCAACTGAAGTTGACCTTTTTTGCAGGTTTTTTTTGTTTTTTGTTTTTGGCCTCAAAAGTGAATGTGTTTTTTTGTTGGGCGACGGCCCGTATGCGTCTCAATGCCAAGCCATTAATGTTAACATTACAAATTATATATTTTATTAAAGTACATACATTTTGGAAGGTATATTTTCCATATTGTTGTTGTTATTTTGGCTCGAAAACTGGTTTCATCTCACCTACGGTTGTAATGTGAGCAGCAATTGGAGTTACGCATTCGAAGGCCGTGTCATAAACTGGCTTAGAGTGTTGAATAATATTAAGTGATTTTTAATATTAGACTATAAAGCGAAACTATAAACAATTTTTATTGCTTTAATCAAATATTAATAGGGTGAGTAATTAAATTGCTGGGTAGCGGCAAATAATTTGTTAAGTCTGTTATCTAATAGTCGAACATATTATACAGAAATATTTTAATTCCCACGTGGTTTAGGTATACAATACAACAGCATTATCTTAGTAGATTATATGCCACTTAAAATGTATTTATAGTTGCAGAACTAGTTTTGAACTTTTTAAGCAAATTTATGAACATAATGAATGACGGAATTCAATTTGCATTCATCTAATTTTATTGATCTCTTATACTGCAGAGACGGCATATGATACGAGATTTTCACGTATTATAAAACAAATCTATATTATTACCTTAAAAATTAAAATGGGCTGCTTAGCCAATACAAGCATATCGACGCTTAACCCAATTTCCTATATACTTCTTATAACAGAGGGCAGGGATAGCCGTCTGTGCCTTCAGTAAATTTTTCTTGCTTTTAATTCCGACACCTTCGATGTCATATTCTTAAACTCACTTCACGGGAGCTGCAATGAGTCTTTAATTAAAGTAGGCTACCTTGTCGTAAATCTCTTTTACTACCGATTTGTTTTGTTTTTTTTTGCAAAATATTCGGATATTTTAGTACGAATCATTGACCCGCTCTTTACCCAAAACATTAACTGGAATGTGTCAGAATACCCAAATATTAAGCAGAGTACTGTTGAGAGAGGATGGGATAGTCTGTTATCTTTCTTATGTCAATACCAGGATTTTATTCACTATTACTTTAGCTTTTTCGATTTTGTCATCTATAACAGAGGTGGCTAGACGACTCACACGTATCCAGTTTTTGATCACATCACTACTTTCATTGAATATTTTGAGCCATTCAAGTGCTTAGCTTCGTGGTAAAGTAGCCTCTCGAAAAGACTTATGCAACGATCTCAAATATGTTATTTCGGAACCACGGCCATTGAAAACAAAATTGCAAGCCTTAAATTAACAACTTTTTCCATATTCAAAAGAACCAGATAAACGTCACGGTTGCACCAAACTAGGCAAAAATAGCGTTTCAGTGTTAGGCGCAGTTTAGATGGACCAGTCCGGGTCAAATTTAATCAGATCAGAGACAAAAAGAGTGCCACTTTTTGGTTAAAAATAAGGGCAAAATAAAGATTTTCATTTTAAAATCGAGAATTAATTTCTAGCGATAATTTCTTTATGATTCGAAGAAGCAAAGCAATTCCTATACAATGGATTCGACTTATATGCATGGTTTTCGCACCGAAACACGCTCTAATTGCTGATTTTAGTTATATTTTTTAACAGCTTGACCAAATCGTTCTGCCCATACTTCTTCTTCTTCATTGAAGTAGACACAAGTCGTGTGATAGCCGATACTACAATAAGGTGTGGTTCAAATATGATCAAAATCAGACCACAACCATTATTTTTTGCAAAAATAAATCCTGCTTCGCCACCTAAACGAATCTTAGAACGAAAGTTTGACAAAATCAAGCGAAATTATAAATAACGCAGTGAAGTACTTGATAATTTCGATACCATGTCCTTGAAGTTAAGTCCCAAGAAAGTTTTTCGAAAAAAGGAAATCAGAACGTGGATTTTATTTTTTTGCAAAAACTGTCGTATACATAAAGTATTCCTGGCTGTAATAATGTTTACGACCAATGAATCATTGAAACCGAATTGCGGGTTTTGGGAGATAAGACGAAGACTTGAGATCATTAAATTGGTTATGTTTGGTTATACTGGCCGGCTATCACACCATACATAGACCTATTGTTTTTAGTAAAGCCAGTTGGATGTTCTTTTTAGTTTGATATCAACGTTTCTTTCGAACTTTACGATCGGCTTGATATCTACGTTTGACACAACATCCAATCCTTTGATCTCCGATGCGCCTAGATACTTGAGATCAGTTCTAGATAGCGCTAGAGAAAGGCATAGGAGGAGTTCCGGCGTTTATCTCACGTCAATTTCTTTGCACTTTCGACATGTATCATTATCACTTATACCCCTCCACTTTGCATGTGGTGGCAGTAGGCTGTCCGGTAGTTCTTTCGACACCTGTGAGTAAGAAGCAAACGAGTTTTCCTAAGGGCTCTGTCACATGATCACGTCGATCCCGCATGTACTTAAGGCATTCCATCTCGCTCTGATCCGCCTTTCATCCCTTTTGCAAATTTCGTGGTACATCGTCCTTAGTTACTTCCGTATTTCCTGTACTCTTTCGGTAGTCAGACAGACGAAACTCTTTGTGGCCTAGAACTAAGCATATAAGCAACCGCTTTCATGCCATGTCAACGATATTTTGTTAGCACGACGTTTCCGGTAGTTTTGTCGGATTATGGATACTGTATAATCTTGACTAGTTCTGGTTTTTGTTCAAGGAGAGTCATGTTACACTGCCAAATAAGCAGTTCTGCCATTTATTGGCTTGATATGTCTGACATCTCTTTGTGCGCTTATCAACAAGTGAATTGGTAGTATGCTACGGACAAACTGAGTGCAAAAATTCGTGCGGAAACTATCGCTATACTCGTACCGCCCGATATGATCGAATAAGTAATGAAATTACCCGTAAAAAATACATACTCGTACCTCTATATTCACAAAGCCTTTGTTCAAATTTTGTTCATTTCTTTGTGAAGCTAATGGCTGAAAGGGAAGAACCTAAATATCCCTAATTTAATGTGCGTGATCAAGCATGTCCAAAGAGACCCATTTGCGGTGCTATTTCTGAATAAGAATTTAACATTATCGGGACGAGTCCAATAAGAACGCGTTTCATACCCAAAACTCCACCAAAATTGACTACATAATTCGCGAGAGGTCGCGTTCTCTTGCCATCTCTCTAACACTTGCCTGACGATTTTCATGCACCAAACTCTTCACTTTTTTAATATTTTCATCAGTTGAAAAGGTCGAAGGTCATCCAGAACGAGGCATGTCTTCAACGTTCTTTTGACCGTCTTTGAAGAATTTGTACCACTCGTAGGTTTGTGTTTTTGACAAAACTGAATCACCGTAAGCCTTTTCCAATATTCGCAACGATCCCGCACACGAAATTTGGTTAGCAGGGTGACTGAAATCAAGTGCTTGTGTGGACTAATTTTTTATTTGAATAAATATTTTCACAAAAATTTGGCATGGACTACTAAATTATTCAGATCGGACCACTATAGCATATGTATAGCTGCCATACAAAATGACCGATTAAAATTAAGGTCAGTGGCTATTATTTGCTGCTCCTTATTCATATTCTATTTTATGGGCGATAAATATATAAATTTTAAAAAATGAAACGTAAATAATTCACGGGGAAACGAATAGCTGGCAGTAATTTCAGGTGATCGCTGGCGGCTGTTTACATTGCTAAGAATTAAATTTTGTACAAATAAGTTTGAGAAGTGTTTAGAATCGCAACTGGTGGTTGCCGAGCAGCAATATTGCCACGTTTAGCAAATATTTGCATGTGTAGTATGTGCTCACATCTGTATTTATGGCTATGCCAAAGCTATTTGCTTTTAAATTATGCTCTTTTCCTATCTTTCTACATTTTATTTCCCTTTTTATTTGTTCTTGCGTTCCTTCACGTTGAAAACGCCTCAATATTTCACCTACTTTTCGCAAGCTTCTTGTTGCTGTAATGTCATTAGCAAATATTTATGCCGACAGTTATGCCACGCATTGATTGACAGCAGGCAACGGGGAATGGGAAGGGAAAATAAAACAAAACATCAAGATGCGCAGACTCGTTTATACATGAACTGCCGTTAGCTCATGGATCATCGCAGCCACTTTGCAAAGCGCCGCTATGCTACAAGGCAAGAACACCCAACTTTTGTGGCCATAAACCACACACATGCATAGCAATCGCACAAACACCGATTGTCAACGGAAAGAACAAAACGTACAAACGAGCTGCCGCTAGAACTGTGACTGTGACTGCCGCGCGGTGGCGAATGAATTATGTGGCGCAGCTTTACTGCTGTGGCAGCTGGAAGACAGTTGCAGCGAAGACCGCGCTGTTGATGACAACGCTGTGGTTGGCCGATTGGCTGCGCTTGACGAGTGACCGCTGTTTGTTTGCTTAACAGCCGGAGGCAATATTTGCAGGCGACCGCGTTGTTGGCGGTGATTATCCACTGCGATTTCTTGCGCTCGTCGCTTCCGCGTGCAAGCGCGCCGCCTGTACCTCCATTCTTCGGCACCTTCTTGAGCAGTGTGCAATCTGTGACCGCCGCTTGCAGTGCTGATTGCAACCTCCATTCATCTGCTTATTTATTTAGCGTATTGTCTGCCGCTGCTACGGCTCTGACTCTGTGCCGGCGGCATTTACAAGCGTTTCGCATGCGTGAAGCCGTAAAACTTTTAACCTCAATTTCGGCCATTGCAAATAAAACATAAATGCTTATTTATTGCATTCTTTTGTCTGTTCTACGCGCTACCGCTTATGGCGCGCGCACAGTCGCGCTGTGTAGCCGCCGCACTGTGTGCCACCGGAGCGCGCAGCGTGGCGTGGCCAACAAGCTGATTGTGTGGCTCTTTACCGGCCGTTTGTCCAATCGCCTGCTGAATGGGCAAACCATCTGCTCGCTGACTGTTTTATTTTCACTCTCCCCGCCTCTTCGTTAAGTTCCTCTTCTCTCTACCTTGTGCGTGGCGCATTGTGCATTATCATGGGCCCGCGCTCTCACACATGTCCGCAAATGCATTTTGTGGTGATTTGTGCGCGACCGCAATCAACCGCAAATGGCAATTTGTGCGCAAAATATGTGGCATCTTGCCTGCGCGTCCAAGCGCATGGCTAGCCTTTGTGGAGGGTGTGTCGCCCGTATGCTTGTATGGCTGCAAATTCGTGTGGCATACTTGCGGCAAAATGCTTCCTAACTGCGTTTACAACAATTTACGTAAATTCACATGTCACACACACACACACACACACACACACACACACACACACAAATACCAACGTATTATAATATTCATATAGTGGCCCCGTCGGTGGTTTTGCCTAGCCGTCTGCCCATCTGATATTGAGGTTAGGGTTCACTGCCGTTCAACTGCCAGCGTTTATAGCTGTATAGTCATGTATATACATATGTATACGTGTGTCTATTTGTACGTGCCACATATGTTGCAAATTCAATTAATAACTCGCTAATTAAGTTTCTTTATTTCTTTTGTTTCTTTA
This sequence comes from Bactrocera latifrons, assembly GCF_001853355.1. Lineage (NCBI taxonomy): Eukaryota > Metazoa > Arthropoda > Insecta > Diptera > Tephritidae > Bactrocera > Bactrocera latifrons. Next base: position 363,571 of record NW_017534853.1, read on the forward strand.
CAGGTAAGCACGCACTCACATTTCCATATGTACATACTTTAGCCAATTATTTATTATACGGCATTCATGCGCTGTGTCTTTGACGGATAATTGTACAGGTATTTATAGACAATTAATTGCAATTATTTTTGGAAGTGTGAATTGCTGTTAATTGCTCAGCATTTAGTCAATTATTGCTGAGTGATTATGAAATGTGTATCTAGAAAATATGATGCCATAATGAAGGCTAACTGAATTGACTATAATTTAAGAGGGAAACATAAATAAGTTATGTGCGTCATTTTAAACAAAGGGTTATGCAATAAGGTCGCGCAATATTTAATGAGCGCGAAATGATTACTGAGTGCTGGACTTGCTAGTGTCGGTAACAGCAAAATAATATTTTCTTTGGAAATAATTCTGTGTTACATCTCAAATATTGGTCACACATTTCTCAATGTTTCATCAATATAACATTTCTTAAAAGGTGGCAACGCTTCATTAAAAAATGCGTCAAATTTAAACGTTTCAGTAGCAACCTGAAGAGCATTGTGCTGAATTGAGTTTATTTTTTCTATAGGTGGCAAACAATATTGTCCCTGGAGACTATGCTGTGTTACATCTCGTATATTTGCCACACATTTTTCATTATTTTCTTAAAATAACATTTCGTTAAAGGTGGCAACGCCATATTAAAATGTGTGTAAATTTTAAACGTTTCGGTAGCGCTCAAGACGCTCCTTGTGCTGCTTGGAGTTTGTTTTGTAATTTTATAGTTAAAATTTTTTCTATAGATGACGAGGCCATGTCCGAATTTAACTTTCAAATAATATTTTCTTTTAAAAAGAAATTAAAAAAATATTAAAGACTCAAATATTTGTCACACATTTTTATAAAATAATATTTCTTGAAAGGTGACAACGCTTCTTTTAAAGTATGCCCTACATTTAAACGTTTTAGTAGCGTCCTGAAGCTTTGAGTTAATTTTGTAATATATTGAATTTTTCTATAGGTGGCAACGCCATGCGAAAACATAGCTCTCAAACTATATTTTTTCCTGAAATGCGGTTTAAAGTATAAAAAAAATAGTATTTTTTGTTTAAAGGTTTTTGAAAGGTGGCAACTCTATTACATATTTGAAAATTTATGCAATATTATATATAATGTAATATTTACTTTTTTCATATTATATAGATTCACCATAATTTTTATAATATTTTACCTATTTTTAATAGGTGGCATCTCCACTCCAAAATTAAAAATGTACACATATCCATATTTTTTAATTAAGAGAGCTTTTGTAATAGTGTTAATGATAGTTGTAAGTAAGTATTATAACCTTATCGTTGTATTTTCAGAAACATTTTGAAAATAAACTTCTCAGCATCCCTTCTTTGGATACAACAGTCCCATCCCAATACTATTGACTTTACACCTTCAGAGTTAGTAAAACCTTAAATCCTTATTTTACAAGATTTTATTAGGTTCTCTGAGAAGCATTCTTAAGTTAACAATAGTTTGGTTAAAATCCGTTAGTCATGCGAAGGTGTTTTCTGCAAAAACTTGATAATATCAACTAAACTGTATAACCGTTTAGAGGAAACCTTTCATGTTTAAAAAAAAATATGAACAATTTATTTTACATTGTGATCTAATAGAATATAAATAAAAGTTACTTGGCAGCTTCTACAATATTCTTTTGAACCTCTGATTTCTCGAACTCGAACTTGTCCTGCGATGTTCTTATTATAGGTATAACCTCCATCTTCGTTGTTACATCCATATCCATATTTTTTATAAATACCTGCAACATGCCGAATATATCATGATCTTAGTTTGAGTAGCGAATCGAACAAGCAGCCAGCATATCTAGAATGGTCTGCTTCGAAAAGACGATTTGTAATTGCAACAGATTATACATTTTAACGTGGTAATGCATACAGTAAGTTCGTTTTTTTACAAGAAAAAAGGGAATCAATCGAATGAATCGAACAAACAAATCGCTCTAATAAAAACGATGGAGCTGCCAAAGAGAGATATATGGTAAAAATGGGTATAGCCCCTGTATACTATTTTGGCAAGTTTTTCACATATGTATTAAATTCAATTGCGTGAATATTTCTTTAAAGACAACAGCGTATTCTTTTCGCGAAGTAAAGTGGCAAAACCCCGTGGCATTTCAGTGTGTCAGCCAAACCATAAATTTAAATTAATGATCTCTTATGTGGTAAGGGAGTGCACAACAACACCAACGCCAACTTCAGAATCAAGCAAACGCAGCACAGTAGCGAAACCAAGCAAAAGAGCGGCAATTAGTGGTTTGTTGCATGTAACTTTAGCAACAAAGCAAGCCAACAAAAACACCAAGTCACTGCAAAGGCAGCGCCACAAAGCTTTAAGTATTGAAGGCAAGTCGATCGGAACAATTGCGCGGATTGCGTTACAAGTTGTAAGCGGCAAAAGGAGCATGCAGTAAACCAAACTGGAAGGCAGGGTAACATGTAAAGGGACAATTTTTGACAGTCACAAAAGACCAGCGTTGAATACACAACGCAAAAGGATGCTTTACGACGTGCACGTGCGTCAGCTAACGGGAATTTATTGTTGCCACTTGCGTATCGTTGTTGTTGCGACTGTCGCCTTACGTGCAACTTTACTGCTTTTCTTTTCGTCTTTTTTGGCTTTGAGCGCGCTGGTATGCTCGATAAATTTTATCCTCAAACCGAAAAATTAATATGCGAAAAGAAAGCGTTTCTGTTGCTTTATAAACAGTCGATAAAGTAACAACAACAATGCACTATAAATAAAGTCTTTGAAGTTTCCCTTGAAGTTCTTTTGGCAGTGGTAGGAAGTTTGTGATGCATTTAAAATAAATTGCTTAGCTAAATGCGTGATATAATTTTGGATATTTTCTATATTTGACTGTTTCGTGTTGAAAGGTGTGACTAGACGGTTTCAATAAATTAGACAGGTACAGTCAGGTTCTCACTGTAAAATTGAAAAAAAAGAAACTTTCCGAAACCTCTTTGAACTTCTATATATATTCTAGAACTTCTTAGAACTACATATGTAGGTATTCTCCTAAATGCTGTCAGCTGTTCGAAATTATAGGTTGCCACCTGCTTAAATTATTTAGTAAAAACATATTTTAATATTCAAACTAAAGAAATTATGTTTAAGTATGCTTACAATATATTTTTTTTCGCATACTTTTTGTGCAGGGTTGCCACCTGTTCAAATTTTTTAAAACGATTAAATTTATAGATTTTTATTACAACTCGGTAAAAAAAATAAAAATGACTATTGTTTAAAACATGTTTGAGCAGTGATGCCGCCCGCTTACTGTTTTTTAAACAGTTAAATTTTTTGATATTTATTAAAATTTGGGGAGAAAAATTAAAAATGCATACAATTTAAAATATTTTTCATTAGCGATGTCACCCGTTTTTTTCAATTAAAGTGGTATTTTAATTACAATATTACAAAACTGTCCCAAAATAAAAAAGGTTTAACTCGGATTAAAGTTGCAGTTTTTAGAAGGGTTGCCAGCTGTTTGTAATTCAAAATCACAAAATATTTTCAGTGAGAAACCACTAGTTTTGATAAAGCAGTTGAACATATAAATGCCTACAGTGCAAAATATTTTTGAATGGAGTTGCCACCAGTTTACAAATTTGTTTTAAATTAAAGTGATATTGTAATTTGAATAATATAATACTGTCTCAAAATAAAGAAATTTAAATAGGATTATTGTTGCAGTTTTTAGAAGGGTTGCCAGCTGTTTGAAATTTTAAGTTACAACGCTTGATCAGTGAAGAATAGAGGCTTGCCAGATGTTTGTTCCAGAAATCGTTGATATCATGTAACCACGAAATGTGATTGTGAAATAGTCTCACACCTTTTCGAATTCAATGGTCAAGAGCCTCGAGATCATAACCTTTAGCCACCATTATTCTTTTTCTGAACGAAGGGGATACTAGAGCCCTCTATACAGATTATTACTGAAGTCTGTGCTCCGTAACATAAAAGTGTGGAAAAATTATTGTTCATTCCGAGACTTCAAACCTTCGGCTCCTTTTCTTCGTTTCTGGAATTGACAACCAAAATATATTTTACTTTTCATATCTACGAGAGAGAGATGCAAAATGGGATCTGGGCTCTTTCTATTCAGCGTCATATTTAAAGATATTTTCTCCAATATAAAAAATAAATATAAAAGGTGACGTTTTTCATACGCTTTTGGAGACCTCCTTTCACTACGTATGACATTTGCTTACTTACCAGAGTTAAATAACATCAGTTCACTCATACCATTACCGTAGTGTGGCTTCGACTGAGTAATATTATTATTTACATTTCCGAATTGTATACAATAGCTTAATTATTGAAACTAAAATTATAATTCTTTATAATCAGGGTTGGTTGTAGTGAAAAGGAAAAAAAAAATAAATAAATAAAAAAAGGAAAAAGAAAAAATGAATATCAAAGGTAAATATTAAACAATGTACTCAATAATAATTTCAAAAGGACCTGCAAAGGAAGAAAGAAACTTTTTTTCCACAATACAAGAATTTCTCAATTTATGCCAAGTTTTCTTAAGCTAATCGCGTGAAGCATAATATAATAGAGAAACATACACAAGCAGCGACCTTCGGAAGTCTCAATGCTTTGACGATGGTTTGAGGTTTATACAAAATACAAAAAATAATCAAAAAATCAACAACAAAGCAGCAGAAAACGGTTTCCCCTACCCTGACAGGCAACCGGCAAGGTCTATTGGCCTTTTTGGCGTGACGCTTTGCTTTATTTTGTGTGAATGCTCGCCAATCGCTTTGTATTGTTTTCTAGACCCAGCTGGGACAAGCAGAAAAAGGGCAAAAAAGTCGAATTGAATTAAATTTTGTTATTTCGCAACGATTCGGAAAAGCTAACAGACCTTTACATACATACACAAACATATGTACTTACTATATATAATTTGAAATTCTCATCAATTTACATAGAAAAATTCCTTTGAATATGAAATTTGACAGTTGGGTAAAAATGAATGAATTATACGCCGCCCTCCACGGTCCACAGCTTGCAACCCACAAGAAAAGGTTGTGCACCGACCACCAAACGGCGCACTGTAAGTAATATTTAGCTTGCGAGCTGCAACCGAGCAAATCGCCCGTCTTGAAGATGCTGAGCGCTAAGAAATTGCTACCAAGCTGTGTCTGCTCCTCGCTGCGCCACTCAAGCCAGTGAGCCTTAGAGCGTAGAACGGCAAGCCGTCGTCGCCGTTTGGCGTTCCACTTGACGGCGATTGTGAATTGTGAATATTTGTCAAGTGGTCGAGCATTGAAGAAGCACTTCGAAATTGAATGAAGTGGTTTGTCTGTTTTCAACAAAAATCTCCAAGTTCTACAAACATCTCTGAAAAAGGCCAATAAGCTATGCTGTACAACTGAAACATTGAATGAAAACGTCAAGGCAATGGCCGAATGTAGAGCAGAGAGTGGAAGGAGGAAGCATAGGTTTGTGATATTCGGTGTAAAGCGTGAGTTCCAGCGAGCTAGAGTGAGAGTGGGGAAGGGACGAAAATTGCTTGCAGTACTATTTAGTATAAATAGTGAGTTGTTCCTTTTCTGACTCGTCTTAACTACTATGTCGCTTTGTTTTTCTTTACCACTTGAATTGAATGTCGTCTGACAGCGACTAATTTCCATATGATTTATGTCTTCGCAATTTCCCAGCTGAGTCAGACGATTTGTTTGGGCTGTTTGTCGTGGCTGAGTGCTCATTGAGGGTGGGTTGTCTTGCATAACAAAATCAGTAAGGCTCATAAAATTCCATTCATACTCGTAATCGTTTGTATTATTTAACGGTATATACATTTTCTTTATTGAATATTGTAGGCCTTAAATACGGTGAACTTTAATTACCGACAGTGCAGTAAATTGGAGAAAGTTGGAAAATAATGAAAGGGATTAATAAGTCGTTGTAGCAAATTACGCTCGTAATACAAATTGGATCCAAATGAGTCGTGGGCGTGAGTTATTTGTTGTTTTTTCCTTTAATGAACCGGAAAATAACATGCAGTGCGGGATTATTTCATAATAATTTGAAGGTCAGAAGCGGCGTAATTATTATTGTCATTTGGAGTGTAGGGCTAAATGTGAAACCCTGAACAGGGTGTGCGTATATACCCCGACCTAAGCGTCATGCATGCTCAAAAATTATTAGCGCGACGAAATAAATCAAAATCAGTCTGTCTATCTGTCTTTATTTACGCGAACTAGTCCTAAGTTTGGAGACATTACTCTGAAATGTTGCACTCATCCTACGAGTATTTCCTGCTCATTTTCCGAACCGAAGATATTGGACCATTAAAGGCGTAGGTTGCATTTTATATTACGGGATAAGAGAACAAAGACAATTTTTAAGCATTGAAAATTGCTTTAATGTTTTTCAAAATATTCTGCATTAAGATCTTGATAATTGGATAAACACTGTCTTGATGGAGGTTCATCGCCCAAATTTGAATTAAGTTCACCGATGCACTGTGGCTGATTTAATCCACGCCGTAAGTTGTAAAAAATAATCGCTTGAAATTGTTCGAAATTTTATTCCATTTTTTTGCCGAGATGAATATTTCAAGTTACTGTAAACAATACAACTCTTATTGAAAAATTCAGATTTATCGGGACGTTTCGACCAAGAACGCATTTCATATCCAAAATATCATTCGAACGTATTCGTGAGTGATGCCTCTTACCATCTTTCCAACACTTGTCTGATGATTCTCAAGCTCCATATTCCTCACTTTTTAGTATTTTCATCAGTTGAAGAAGGTCGTTCGGCACGAGGCATGTCTCCAACGATCGCTCGACCGTTTTTGAAGGCTTTGTTCCACGCGTAGTCTTGTGTGTTTGATAAAACTGAATCACCGAACACCTTTTCCAATAATCACAATGATTCCGCACACAAAATTTCGTGAGAAATCCAAAATTTGAGACAAATTCTTTCTTCGATATTATCCATTATAAAAATTGTAACGCACTACTGAGGTGTACCGATCATTTACTTCGGGAATTTCCTTACAATTTCAGAGTGCCTTTTGGTCACACTATGGCTATCATACAAACTGCTCGATCAAAATGAAATTATTCTCCTGTGAAGTGTACTGCAGCCTTGGTGCAACCAAATTTTTTATTGATTTTTGTTTTCTTGTCTTAAATTTTTCACCATAATAGAAACTTGAGACGCATAAATTGAAAATATGACTAGTATTAATACTCCAATCTATCCTGCTGTCTTTGATTATTAGTAAAATATTGTAAAAATCTGACTATCGAATTGATTTTGACTTTCTAGGCAATACTAAACATCTCACACGAAATCAAAAGTTTCAAGAAGCACCTTCTATTTGTTGTTGTGAATTGTAAATCGCTATGCTTCTGCCAATAAAATTCTTGGTATGATATGACGTCGCTTATACGGATTCGTCTTTACTTGGTGAAATAAATACATGAAAATAATAAGAAGTGTGCAAATAGTGCTTTTTGTCATACAGTTGTAATTTCTCAAGTAATACTTGAAAATAAAGCATCAAGAGATTTATCTGTTTCACTTGGCTTAATGCGCATTCCCACAACAAAACGCAGACAAAAGGAGCTGGTTTTACATGCTTTATTATCTACGTTTGTTGCTAATTAATCACGCCCACATGCCACTCATGCCACACATGCCACATGCTTGCACATGAGCCACTGTCTGAAAACCACATGCGTTCGCAGACACCTTTCCGCTTTATTAACGACGACATTCTTTGAATTAATGATGATTCCACCTGCGCTTCGGCGCCGCCTAAATGCGGTCGCCACACAATTGCAATAAAGAACGCAGCTACAACTGTAATATATATATATATATATATATATATCTATGTGTGTTCAAGCGCTTGCCTCTGCCATATGCATTAGTATTCATAAATCAGTCAAGTGTCATTGGCTCTTATTGTGGTTGTATGTTCCACACACAAATGTATGCAGTAGAATGTGTCATCAAACCACCGAAAATGCTGTTATGCATATACTTGTACTCATCCATATACATATATTGTATTTGTGGATGAGTGTGAGTAATGGGCCACTAGAGTGTTTAGTGCCGCGCGAGAGCAGCCTCTATTAATTCGACTAATAAGCAGCTGTTTCTTTTGCGAATGGTGCCAATATTGCAGCGCTCTTAACCTCAATCTGCACGCTCACACACACACACTCATACACATATCTAGCATTCATTTATGCTCGGCTATGAATGACACTTGTGCTACATGGCGTATGAGTGCTAAAATGCGTTCATTGTGCGGCTTAAACACATACATATATGCAGCTCCTATACACAATGCCACTTACACAAATACACTTACATACATCCGCACATACACATACTATACGTCAGCGTAGCTACAATTAAAAGCGCCTGCTTGACTGCCCGCCTCCATATGAGTAATTCCTTTTGTATGGAAAACTTTTTGTTGTTCTTGTTGCATGGGTGGGATGGTGTCTGCTTATTAGCAACAAAAGCAGCTACTTCCCTCATTGGTGCGACAAAATATTTAGTCGCCTCGCTTCTAATTGCTCTTTGCTGCCTGCTTCTTTGACATTTTCGCATACTTTCGTCGTCCATACACATTATGCGAAAGGGAAATCAAAAGCAAAAGTGTCGAGTTAATTTATGCCTTCATCGCGCACGCTACACTCGGCCCATTATTATTGTTGCCTGCCAAATGTATGACTAAGCGCGCCGCCGAAATGAACAATCACATGCAAGTGTGGCAAGACGAAAGTGAAATTTATGCCTGCCAGTCTTCGTGCCTTCCTGCTCGCCTGCAATAACAACAAACTGTGTAACACTCGAAGTCGTTGGCAACAACAATAACAAAAGTGACAGCGATCCGGCGTTAATCGTTACTTTGACAAAAGTTTCGGGCCGTTAAGCGGAGAGCCCGGAAAGGCGCCTTCTGTGCCATTGTATTCGTTTGCAATGCAGTCGTTGTTCCAATACTGGAACTGCATGTGTGTGTTTCAGACTGAGTTTGGCCTCTTCACATCGCCTTTGTTTTGTTGGCAAGCTAGCAGCGCATCAATGAGCTTCAATGGGCTCGTGGTGTCATTAACTTCATTTATGGACATTGTCTTTAGACATCGTCGCCATTTGCTGCTGCTACTGTTTTCTCTTTTGTTTTTGCCAATTTTTTAAAGACTTTCTACAATGCTTTTCTTTTGTCTGACTCCTTTCATTTTTGCCTTGTTTTATTGCCCATTAATTTGAGCCTGTGCAAATAAGCAATGCGATAATGGGTGGTGACTGTGACCATACTAGGCGGCGTAGTAAGCGACAGTGCACTTAGAAAAATTTTGTGTTTTATGTTTTTAACTCATATGTGTTCTTAAACATTGACTGGTCCTAGCTTAATAATGCATAGTCTCGAGGAAATATTCCTATGAGATACCATCGCATGCTGGTCGCACCGTTTAGCGAAAGCGATATCTTCGTGAAGTTCAAAAAAATAAGAATGTGAATTGATTTCCACTGCGATAGGATTTGACTTGTGGTCTTAGAGAAGTTGCATAGTCTTTCTTTTTAGCTCTGAAACTTCATGCTAGCGGCTCTGATCCTAATATTGATTTGTTACATTGAGGAATATTAATATTCGTACCAAGAAGCTGCACGTTTACCAACACTCTACGATAAGTGCAAGGGACTATGGAACGATCTTATTAAGACAAATTATTTGATCTTTAAAGATCTCTATCGAATTTCTCTAGGTTCTGTGTTGAGTATTATGCTTGCTTTGTAAGGAAGACATAGTAACAAACAGTTCAGTTTGGGTTTCTCTCTACGAAATTTCTTAACTTCTTTAAACTTCCTTAACCGCCAGAGCAAAGTTCCATTACTTCATACGATATGGACGTCGGTTACTGGGATCGACTACTTGTGCTCGCGTATCTCCTCGACTTTTCTTGCTTCCTCGCTGCAATTAGCTGAAAACTCTGCACTGCCGCAACTCCAAAATTCCGACAAAAACCAAAAAAAGTGGATGCTATTGTTGGTAGTCTTTACAACCGAAGTGTAGTGTCGCAACAAGATTCAGAAGTGAGTATCCGGCAGCATCTGAGTCATGAACAAGGCAATCAGCTGGCCTCTTATAAATTGCGCAGCTCCAATATGGTCGCCTGGGTATAACCGCTAAAAGCATGAGGAACACCGCGCTCCGGATTATTAGAAGATATCTCTTGTTGCCCTCCATCGAACACCTACGTAGTGCAGAGCATAACTGACTTCTCTTCGAGCAATTTTCTGGAATGTTTTCGCAGAAATGAGGTTTGTAATTATCTGTTTGGAGCAACCGCCGTATTTTCGGAACTTCACATCCGCTCTCTCATTGCAGATCTGGATCTCCAGATGCCGCGTGAATTCAGAGTTATCTTGGCGCAATGTCGTTTTGGATATTGCAGCAGTTTAAACTCGTACCTATTTAGTATAGACCCTAACATACTAAAACTGTGTCCTTCATTAAAAGAGTCCTCGCCAACCACTTTCTTGCATGCTGTCCACACCTACATACCCTATTACTAAGCACATCCTCGTTTAAGGTTTAAGACTGCAGAAAATATCAACACACCAGGGAAACAATGGAGCATATCTGTGTCCCGCTTTGGCGCGTTAGCAAGACTACGTTGTAAGCATCTGGGGCCGCCATGGCATGATACACTCGAAGAGGTATCGATAGTGAGGCCACAGCAGAATCTGTTGAAATTCGTGTCAAGCGGTGGCATCCTAAAGGATGACTTGTCCTAATAGATCTAGCAACTGAACTCCATCTGGCATCGCAAAGGACCAAAACTGGTCTATGCGTGGCTCATCGGCCTATCAGACTAACCTAACCTAACTTCTCAACTTGTAAGCTTTGTAGGCTAGATCCGTTAAGCTCATTGTTCCATATATTAATATTGAGAATTGTTCAGTCCAATAATTCTACTAGTGATCAAAGGGCTTTAAGGACGGAAATTATAAAATAATTTTTCTTTTTTTGGAGGGCAATCTCAATCACTTCTCATCAGCATTGTTTACATATTTTACCACAGTGTAAATATGTAGATATGAATCGATAAGGCAAACAGCAATTTAATTACAATTTAACACAACATTTTCTTTATGCCAGGCGAAACGTAAAAAATTTATTGCAGTCACAGCATTGATTGATGAAGCTGCTGCTGTCGCCGTCGTACACCGTTCATCGGCCACCCTGCGTAAAGCGCCGCTCGTCCTTTCTTTGCCTGCGCGGCGTCAAGGCGGTTTATTTTTGCTCCGCTTTGTTCTTTATGTTTTTCTCCCCTCGTCTTTTGCATGTCGAAATGTCGTCACAAGTATTTTACTGCCGCGAATAGCAGCTACGCTGCAAGTCGTTTTGCTTTACGGCAGCTGACAACTCTGCACATTTAACGCCAAAGCGACATTGATTAATGTTTGTTTGTTTCGCAACTTAACACGATTCGTACAAGCTACTTATATGCGCTGGTTCTTTTGTCTTTTTGTGGCGCCCCGCAGCTGTAGCGCGTGCAAAAGGAAAATAATGAAGAGGAAGTAAGGAAAAAAATGGAATTAACTCAGGAGCTGCGTGCGGTTGCTGAATTTGCATGTAAAATGATTGAAGTGTCTTTCGCAAAAGCTCTCATTATTGCTACATATAAAATGCTTAGGTATAAGTGTATGAATGTATTACGCTAAGCGTGTGTAAAGCAAGTCGGCGTCAGGGTTACGCCCATCCGCACTGTTACTTATATGTACAAAATATGAACTTCCTGCGCCGGTGTGCTTATTTTTGTGCTTTTTCTGTTTGTTGCTTGTTTTGCACTTCACCTTTTTGCCTTTCGCCTTTCTCAACCGCAAAAATAAGCAGCTTAACGCCTTCGCCGCTAACCGCAATTTGTTGACAAAAGCAATTCCTTACTTTATTGTAAGACGGTTTTTTCTTCGCTCTCTCTGCCTTTCTCATTGACTTCTTTGTTTGTCCAGCAATATGTTTACCTTTCTGCTTTCATTGATTGCCTAACAATTTCGTGCGAGTATTTTAGTTTTGCCAAGTCGTTTTGCCACAACCTTGTATGTGGCATGAATGTATGTCCCTTTTTTAAGCCGCTATATCACGTCGGTGAGTACCTCACGAACTCCGCAACTTGTCTAACTGTCCGACGCAAGGCATGTTTGTCATGACTGTCAGTTGTTTTGCGAGCTCGTGGCAGCTCATTTGTCTCTCTTGTGGCCTGTGTCAGAGCTTTCACTTCAATCATGTCAGCGCATATTCCATGCATGCGCAGTCATTTTTTCGTTGTTCGGACACTGTACCTCGTTCTATTTACTGCGACTACATTATTACCGCAGATTTATGCCATAAACCATAGTGGCTGCGGTCATGTTGGCTAAGGGTTCATAATTCTAATGTGGGAAAAATTATCAAAAAAGTTGAAAAGGAAAATGTGTGGTCTGGACTCATTTGTTGCACCATTAAACTTTATAATTTTCACACTGGGTGACTAAAATATAAACATAAGCCTGTCTGCTATTGCTTTTTTAGTTGATAATTAGATTCATATATATTATTATTATGAAAGCTCAAAAGCTCAAATTACCCATGTAGTTGTGAAAAAGCGACCAAAAGTCTTTGGGGCTAATAAAAAAAAATAAGGTTTTTTACATTGATTCTTCTTACATTCTTTTGACTAAAGTGACGAGCTGTTTTGTTTTTATCTCAATGGAAGCTCAAAACACTGTATACTCAGTTTTAACATTCTAATATGTGCTCAATGTTTTTCTGAACTCATTATTATTCTTTTTGTGAGCTTTTCTTAACGTTAAGCTAAAACTTTTTTGAGCCTTAAAATAATTATTTCCCGACGAACTCTATTTCAGCCGAAGAATATCCTAATAGTTCTTAGACGCATTCTTTTTGAAACTTTGGTTAAAAGTAACCGATTAATATTCTGTGAATTTTTCTCTATCGCGAACGTGTGATATGGTTGCCTTCGCTTTGTTCACTAATCCAATACTACTGCAGTCCATCGCCTCCAGTTTCGCTTCTTTCCACAGGTTTGGAGCTTTCTGACCACTTCCTTTACCCATAATAGCGTCAAGTCGTCATTACATTTCAAGATTTTGACTGTGCTAAGCCATCCTGCTTCATCAAATGACGATATAGGTGAGCTTGATTCGGCATCCTTTCGCGAGAAGCGGGCTTCCAATAGCTTCATTTTCAGTATTTTCCACCGCTCCAGTGACATTTGTTCCAGCGGTTTACTGGGGGTCTTTGAGCTTGAAATCAAATTTCGTTCGCAATCTCATTGGCTGCCGCCGCTGCCTTGGGTGTTGTCGGTTTGTTGTCCTCGTTCTTGACGTCTTACTTCCCGGTTACGCCTTTGCACTTCTTCTTTTACGAAGATGCCTTTGGTTCGCTCTCCGTCGAACGCTTCCTCTTTCTAGCGATATGCTCCTCAATGCGATTAGCATACGATGCATCCGAGGAACCTGGCTGTTCTTCACCTCCTCTCTAGCTCAAGCCATCCGTTTCACCTTTTCTTCCTTCAGGCTCAACTTGCCCTCGAGACAGTTGCATATTTCGACCGCCGCCTTTTGCCTTCAAGCCCTCCTTGCTTTGCTTGGCTTCTTCTGGGCCCTATCTAGCTGACAGAGTTGGAACCCTCTGTCGCTTACTTAGTAGAGCAAAAAAGTTCTTCTTCCTTTTCTGCGTTAATGTTTACAGAGCTTTTGCGGTAGAAGTTTCCATCGACTGTGGCACCAGTGCGCTATAAAGATAGTTTGGCAGTAGTATTACAACTACCGCAACCTGCTCTCTTTGCAGCCTTCTCTCCCATCGACGTTTGAACTGATATCCTACTCCGCTTCGTTAGGTTGTTGACCTCCATCTAAAATTTTAGGATTCGCGTGTCTCTACCCTTAGCGTTGTATACATACCGCCAAGTACCTCATAAGCAATGCAAGAGCATGATTGGTAAAATACATCAGCCTTCGCTAGGAGCCACCTGTCTGCGCTGTACTTGCAATGACTCTGACAGGCGCCGGCTTGAAGTCATGACGTTGTAAGCAGTGACACCCATTGCCCAGTCGAATGTTTGCCGACTGCTCATTTATTTTATAATATTACATTGCCTTATATAGAGCAGCCACCAGTCTTGGTTTTGCGATTATAGCAGCTATCTACATATATTCAACCGTAACAGTTTTGTTCTCTTTTCATAGAGGACTTCTAAAAGGAGTCAAGAAATTCGTGTTTATACTACAGAATTCAACAGAAAATGAGGAATGTTTTCAAAATTTTGTGATTTCCTACCTTCGTATGAGTATTGTAGTCGTTTATTTATTAATTTCAAGATTAAATTTTTTAGGTTTATTTTTTCATTACTTCACAACATTTCAATTTGTAGAAGAATTTTCGGCTTACAACAGTGCATATGTCTCTGAATATGAACATATATATGGCTGCGCTCCTCAAGGCATCCATTCAACTTTTAAGTTCACCTGCCAGCGCTACTGCCACATAGAAAAATATTGCCTCCCTATCTATCTTGTTTGACCTGCTACTCACAGTTGCCACTTCTTTTCAGAGTCCATACGCTGCTCACCTGCCTAAACGCGCCGCTCTTAGCTATGTCTGTTCACCTTTTGACAGGCCAGGATATGTGAGCGCGCCACACACGCATCCTTCCTTAAACGCATTTCTGTTTACCCTTCGTTGTTTATGAGTGTCTTGCTGCCGTCGCCTCGCACTTTACTTGTGTGCTGCTACTTGTGCAACATGGATTTATTTGCATAACTACCTGGCTGTTTTTGCGCTTTCATGCCTTTGTGTGGCATGTCTGTTTGCGTGTGTGTATGTGTGTATTTATGCTTGCATATGTGTTCCTTGGCTTGCGCCACGTCCACGCTCATTAATTTTGAACTTGAAAATTTTGTTTTGCAGACAAAGTCGTAACTTTGCCTTTCAACTCTTCGCCAAGCGCTTCACACCCCACCTCGCTGCATATGCATATTATTTGTATACCGTATGGTACGAGTAGTTGTTGTTATTGTGGCTCTCGTGTTGTTTATGTCATTGTTGACATGCTGTTAATTAGCATATTTTACTACTATCACAGCACATTACAAGAACCATACACACACAGGCGCGCACACCCTGCCTCACGTCATCATACATCACTTTTGTTGCCGGCAACTTCTCGCCTCAAGTGCATAGTTTGTAAATTTTCTGTCCAATTTGCCATGCCAACCCAGCCAACTGCACTGACCATTCATGGCTTTTGTGGCAGTGGCAGCGGTAGCGATAACGGCTTGCGCTCCCCCACCTACGGTGCCGCAAATGTTGCCGCATGCATTCACAGCTTGTTCGGGCCACACTTGAGGCGCCCGCTATTATTCTTCGCCTGGCCTTCTCATGTGTATATCATACATGTTTTTCTTGGTGTTGCACACATCAATCTTCGGCCGCTCACGCAGCATGTTACAACGTAAAGTTGCCAGCTACCTACTGCTGCTAGCCACTTGCCACCTTACCACGGCAACAACATGCGTTCCTATATGTGCTTAGATGCGCCAAGTGTTTCTGCTTCGGCGGCCTTCCGGCTGGCATGATTTGTGGTCCTAGCGGTGGCAGTTGCAACACCGCGGATGTGCTGACTTCGACTTACTTCAATTTGAATTTTTTGCTTTTGTTTTTTATATTTTTGCTTTAATTTCTCTTTTTATGCCTAAATTTAGTGAAATATTTTCACTTTTTTATTTATTTACCTGCGCAGCGTTGCCACTTTATTCCAAGTTTATTGATGTTGAATTTGTTTGCGCAGACACTTTGTGGCCTTGAAAGCCGCACAGATTAGTAGCTTGCTGCCACCGGTTTGTACACACACACGCACACAAATATACGGACGCATATACATATGGCTGCTTGGAGCATAAATAAGCGCTTTTGCTCAACGCTTGTTTTTTTTTTGTTGTTGCTGCTATTCACAATTCTCCATATTTTACGATAATAGCCCAGCTGGTTGTTTGTTTTTGTTGTTGTTGTTATGGATATTGTTGCGCTGAAGTAGCCACTATCTGCTGTTTGCCACCTACTCACACGCTACGCGCCGCTACTAATTTACCCACTTTATTGCCTGCATGAGTAGCACAAATAACAATAACAACACCAACAAGACGCACAACAGCAATGAACGTCATCACAATTCCGCTCAACTGTTTTATTTCGCTTGCCACAAGTTATTGTTTGCTTATTCTCACTTCGATAAATCACTTAAGCATTGGACGGCGGCATTAAGTGGCACGCTCATGATTGACCTTAAACTTTAATCGAAAGTGGAATATATTTATTGGCAGCAAGGCGAAAAGAAATGAAATGAAAGCCAATGTGTGTACTTGCCGCTTTGCGTGCGGCCCCATAACCACTTGGCTGCTCGGTAGCACAAGTTGATCTGGTCTCGCTTAACTACTTTAGCGACTAGTTCATCAACCAATCTTAGGCTAGAATAAAATAGATGGCGAGATAGAATAAATAATTGTGGAGATTTATTTTACATTAAAATTTATATCTAATTAAACTGCATAAAATAATAATGTGGCAACCCCTTCTAAAGAAAATAAATTTAAAATCGATGAAGTGTGTTTTTTCAGGCCGATATCTTTCAATGGCTCGTTCATTAGTTAGACAATGAATATTTAACATCGTTTGATCCCTTGTCGTATATAGTTTAAGGAGCTTATAAAAAACGAGCGAGTTGTTCTTTTCAGTGGTTGTGAAGGACGCCATCTCTATACTGAGGAACATAATTATCAGTTATTAAAATCATACTGAAAGTAATGGCTGCTTGAAGAGCATGTCACAACTCACGACAGTCGAACAGAACCGTTAAAGAAAGAAGATAAAGTTGTCTAAAGTTGATAAAGTCTTTCTCAAATAAGCAAGGGAAATCAAAATGGAAAAATCATTTTGTTGAATCTGCAATTAAAAGGGCTCAAAAAGCCTATTCACGATATGGGAGCAGTTAATCGTCTCTCCGAGACAACGCCACAAAAGTTTGAAATTCTTTATTCCTGTGGAAAGTACATTTGACGCCATTATGTATGGATTTCGATTTCGTTTGCATGGCTAATAAGGGCACGTTTGCAAAAGTCCAGACGCTGAACCCAATTTTCGACGGTTTTCAAGCGTAATTCGGCTGAAATTGCTACAATTTCACGTTCGACATTCGCTGGCTTGTTGGCATAGATCATAGACTTGACGTAGCCCCACAAGAAATAGTGTAACGGTCGCACGATCAGGGCAGCCAATTCGTGAGATAAAACGTTCACCAAACTTGGTTTTCAATAAAACGATTGTGAAATTCACTGTATGGTTTGTGGCACCGTCCTGTCCCGTTCACAAACATACCAAGGTTCTGGAGATCAAGCGGCTTCAGTTCTTGCGTCAATTTGATTTTGTAAGGAAGTAGTCCAAGATCTTTAAATTCGCCACAACGATGTCCCAGAGATGCCCAACGCTTGAGAACGACGTTTGTGAGACTAATTTGGGTTTTCCTCAATTGATGCGCTGGCGGCAGCAATATTCTCATCACTGCGGGCACTTCTTTCACTCACTGGCATGGGGACATTTTGTACTGTGGCTGCGGATTAAAATTGTTCCACTAGACGATAAAAGAGGGGGAAAAAATATAGCGTCGTTTGCTGTCCCTATCGGTATACTTTTGTAGCGTCCATACTGAAAATCCCGTTATAATGGAAGTAGGTTCTGTTAATTTTCTTGCAACCTGCAACAGGCGATTTCTTGCATATGTTCCGATTTCTGCTTTTCGAAATCATTTGTTAGTCTCTCGTTATATTGCTATCAGATCAGAGGAGAGAACTGAAAATAACAAAACGAGCAATTCTTATTTTATTCTCTTAACTGAGCATATTTTTAGCTTTATCCTGTTCGTAAATTTTAACCCAATCGGTTTACATCTGCTCTGGTGAACGGTACCGGTGCGATATAGACCAGTTTTATAGCTCTGCAACCACAAATTGATTTCTCTTTAACATTATTTGTTGAGTCTACTTAATTTATGACCTCCAGCCACATAAAAGTATGTGTTGATGCAAATGATAGGGATACAAGCAGTGACTGTCGGACTCATCCTCCTGCGATCAACATTTACAGTCAAAAAACATCAGTTTAATTTATGCTCCTTCTCTGATTCATATCGTGTTTTCAATCAGAAAAATGCTATAAACTACTGTTCGTGATTTGTTAGCTTTCGGGTTAATTAAAGCGAGAAATATAAGACTTGTGTATGAATTTGAATTATGAGTAATAAAATAGTTGACTCACACGTTCTGCGGCAGACACTATGTAGAGACGGATGAATTTATATCTGGCAATCAGTATCAGCCGATTCGATTCGCATTTCTCTTGGAGAGGCCATTCTAATTTATTTTTATAAATATACTTATAATGGTGCTTAGGAAATTTCGATGTGAAATATACTCCTCTCTCTGGTCGACCTATCGTTGAAAAAGTCAATGAAATTATGAAAAAGATTGACCAGAACCGTCACAGAAGCATCCATGGCATAGCCAAAGCACTTAAAACTCATCATCAAACGGTTTTGAACCATTTAAAAACGAACGGCTACAAAAAGAAGCTCGACCAGGCCCAAAACAGGGTACCACATGATTTTATTTGTGAAAAAATTAATGAACCAAATTAACATCTGCGGTTCTAACCATTTCTGAATGACCAGGATTGACGCCTCGAATAGTTCTGTTGAGTGTGGAATTGGAAAGTAACCATCTACTATGAGCTGCTTCAGCCTGGTCGAACGTTTGAGCTATTTTACTGTCAAAAACTGATTGAAGCAAACACTCGAATCAGCTAGAACTAATCAACAGAAAGGAGTTCGTCTTCCATCAGAACAACTCTGGACCACACACATCTTTGATGACTCGGGAAAGCTAGCTGGGAAGTTTTAATGCACCATATAGCCCTGATCTTGCATCATCGGACTACCATTTGTGTCGGTCAATGCAGAACTCCTTTAATAGAGTAAAGTTGGCTTCAAGGGAAGCCTATGAAAATTACATGTTTAGTTTTTCGCCAATAAACCTCGAGAAAGTTTTACAGTGATGGAATATGTCTCCAGCGCCACAATTTCAAAAAGTGATCGGCCAAAATGGCAAATATTTGGTTCATTAAAGTTCATTATACAAATATATAAAATAAATAAGTTGAAGTTTGATTAGTAATACGAAAAGACTTTTTCGACTACGCAATATATAAATTGGCATATGTATTTGCTCATGCTAAGCCTCTTCCTCGATCATTTATTATTTCAATTTCATTATTTATTTTTCATTGAAACTAAGTAAACCGAATTGTGTTAGCATTTCCTGTATTCCATTAGGAGCAACAGAAATTCCATCGCTTTCGCAGAAAATTAAAACGGGAAAATTGCTTTTCGCAATTGTAAACACATTTCGGCTGAAGCGAAGATTATTTTCGCGTTAAAATAAATTGAACTTTATGTATTTATAACGAGCGCTGTATCAAATGCGGAACAAACGCGCGGACGGATGGCCAACCAACAGCTGCCAAAAGCTTTCAAGTGACTTGAGTGAGGCAGGAAATAGTGGTGGCGCTGCGGCAAATAGTTGAAAAAGAGCATCGGAATGCTTCCACTAATAATCCTTATGGAAAAAATATACAAATATATAAAAAATTAAAATAGAAATAATGCGTTATTTGGAAACATAAAAGTATTTCCCACAAAGCTTCCAGCGATCGCATAACGGTACTGCACGCCAAGCATCTAAAATTGTAAATGCTGCAACTCATTATGGCACAATGCTTTTAAAAACTCATTACAGCTAAAATAACAGTCATTCATCGGCTGTCCGACACAGTTGTGTGTGCCACAGTAGCAGCGCCATTAAAGCAGCGGCGGCTATTTATGTGCATTTAAATTTGCATCGGCAACAAGTTTTGCCAGTTTTTAGTTACACTTCTTGTGCTATTTGTTGCTTTGCTTTTCGCCAGAGTTGTTGTTGTTGTTGCTGTTGTTAATGTAGCATCATGTTGCTGGCACACAGCTTGCTCGTAATACGATCGCCGCTGGAGCCAGTGTGGCGCCCATGAGCAAGCAAACAAGTCCGGGCGCACGCTCGTAAAGCTCATTTCGGAATTTATTGCTTTCATACATATGCTTGTGGTTGTTGTTGTTGTAGCGACCGCATCTCGCATGCCAATGACTTGTACGTGTTTCTTGCAAGCAATAAAAAATTGGCTGCAATTCGATTTCAAATGTTCTTCAGATTGTTTATGAATAACTCAAACACATGCAGTCGTAGGCGAGGCAAGAATAATGTAACGGTATTTAGTTAATGTGCTATATAGTACATATAAACTTGTATATTATATTATGTGTGCATGAAATTTGTGAATAGATTTCCATGTTCTTAATAAGGCTTTAGAAAATACTTATGTATGTATATCTCAGAAGCCACTTCTAAACATACCGAAAAATTTGGAACCAAAAAGGCTTACGACGTTGAAAATGGACAAAATAGCACGATAATCACGCACAAGGAGGTATAGGAGGTATATAATCCCACATACCAAGTAACTGCGGGCAATTTGGACAATAAAGTTGTGTGAAAGGAGGGAGGAAAGTGTGAAAATGTCAAGTGGTCCCGTGCACTGCCAGGTCACAAGCTACTAACATCACATGTAACACTTGGAACACTTTCTATGCTTCTGTCCAACCCTTTCTTGAAATTCCCTTAGATATCTAGGAGCTTCGAGGTTCAAGGCACTAGACGAAGTACCAAAATTAGAGTTTAAGTCGCTCTTTAAGTTAGCAAAACGGGTTGGGGTTGTGTATGACGAATCTTCATCTGGCATTTCTAGCGACTACTAAGGATAACTAAGCTAACGCAAACCTCTATTTAATTGATTCAATTGTTTTAAATTCTATATTTTCAAAACTTGCATTACATAGTGTTCAAAGGCTTTTTAGGACTTCGCTACAGGAAATAGTCACGGGATCACGAGAAATATACCGCTAAGAATATACATCGACATAGTAAATACTTTAAGTAAGTTTTTGTACATCTATTAGACACGATTTTTATAAATCAAATATTCCTGAAAATTACCGCCTGAAGATACTTAAAACTTTTTTGTCATCTGTCAATATCATTTCGTGTGTGTCAATAAACTGGTGAATTATGAGAGCTGAGGCAGTGATAATGTGAGTTGACTCGTTGTAATTAGTTTTCGAACAGACTGAATTCAGCTTCAACAGCCGTTATTTGACAGATGTTTAGAAAATGCTATAATTTTCTCTGTCAAAACTGCCGCTTAATCTAACGGTTTAGAGAGTTTCTAGACAATAGATTCGTATTATACATACATATATAATAAATCAATCATAGCCTGGTTGGAGAAGCGGCTATGGTTTATTCATTAAAAAATTATTGAAAACAAGAGAAGAAACGCTAACTTCGGTTGCACCGATGCTATTTCTGTTAGTAACTATGGTTCAGTTTGTATGGAAGTAATATGCTATATTAACTCCTTCCAAATATTTTTTTTTTTGGAGACATTGTTACCTTTAGCAGTAATCCAATCCATACCAAATTTCGTGATTACGAAAGTTTTCCATACAAACCCTTGATTCCGATCGTACGGTTTGTATGTTGATCGTTTCGATATCGACAGTTCCGACAAATGAGCAGCTTCTTGAAGAGAAAATGACGTTTGCAAAATTTCAAAACGAAATCTTAAAAATTGAGGGACTAGTTCGTATATATACAGACAGACGGACAGACATACGGACATGGCTAAATTGACTCATTTCGACATACTGATCATTTATATATACTTTATATGGTCTCCGGCTCTTCCTTCTGGGTGTTACAAACTTCCTGACAAACTTAATATACCCTGTTCAGGGTATAAAAATAAGATATTTTTTCAGTTCAATTTTGTGGTTGCCAACTAATTGGAAATTTTTTATTATTTTAAAATGCATTGAAAGTGGGACAATGCTTAAAATTTGTTGAAGGTTTTTATTTTAAATATGAGATGAAACGGTATTGCCACCTTTATTCGATTGAAAGTTTGTGTTTCTGTGCTTATTAAGAATGGCAATGGAATTTTAAATTTATGTGTAATAAAATTATATTTCAATATTTATTCTTGCGGCGTTGCCACTTTATTATACAAAATTATTGACTTTTAAATTTAAAATAGGGAAAGTATTTATAAAAATTTTGAATTAAAAAATAAATACATGAATCAGTGTTACCACCCTTCTTAAAATTGAAAATTTATGTTTTTCTGTTGCTTAACAAAATTATAAGGAAAATTCAACTTTTTAATATTATCCTTAAAATTTATTCTTGTGGTATTGCCATCTTATTCGAATTTAAAAAAATTATTTAAGTTTTGAAAATACAAAAGTCCATAGTATATAAAATATCTTTAATTAAAAAAAAACAAATGTTTTCTATTGCTTAACAAAATTATAAGGAAACTTCAACTTTTTAATATTATCTTTAAAATTTATTCTTGTGGTATTGCCATCTTATTCGAATTTAAAATTTGGAATTAAAAAAATTAAATGAGTCAGAGTTGCCACCTTTACTCGATTTAAAGGTTGCTTTTCTCAGTAAATGAAGAAAATGGCATTGAAATTTGAACTTTATAACAATATTATGTTTAAACTTTATTTTTGTGGCATTGCCACCTTATTCGAATTTAAAAAAAAAAATTAGTTTTCGAAAATATGAAAATGCATATTATACTAAAAAATCTAACATTAAAATCATTTCAAATTAAAATTTAACTGTGAAGAGGATGGACCCCTTATAAAATTTGTTTTCAGTTTTACTTTAAAAATGCATAAAAACGTCTTGTTATATCGTATGGTATTCTGGTTAAGAAAGCAATTGCAAGAAAAAGACTAGTTAACGAAGTCGCCACCTTATTAAAAAAAATGTGTATGTATGTGCATTTTCAAAATTGCTCATTTTATTTATGTATATTGTGTGGCAGGTAACTTTGTGTAAATTACTATTTGCTGCGTTCCCTTATCCGGACTTAACACCAAGTTTGAATTTTGTCTCTCATTTAATATATTTCGCGTTTATGGGAATATATTCTGGTATGGTAACTACACAGTCTACTATGTACAGCGCAGCGACTCGACTGACAAAGTAAGCAGCTGTTATATTCGTAATTTGCACACACCGTCGCTTATCTCACGTCATTTAGTAAACAAAGTGAACGCAAACAAGCACACGTCTTGCAACCTTCCATCACTCCACAGAATAATTAAATATCAATTCAATTGAATTTCAGCGAAAATAAAATTTTCGTTCTTTGTCTTGCGACTTTTTTTCGCAACTTAACTTTGCATTAAAGTGCCATTAATTATAGTCTTAGTCAGCGCCTTGCCGTCACCTGTCGGTAATTTGTCACTTCCGTCTTCCTGTGAGTGAGTATGTCTGGCTTTACGTGTGTATGTGTGCATATATGAGAGGGCAGCGAATGAAATTGATATATGTAAGTAAGAAAAAGTGCATGTGTAAAACGGCTTATGCACTTCGAGGGACAACCGATTCCCATGCCGGCGTCGAAGAAATCCCCAAGTAGAGCTGGCAGAACTGAGCGGGGAAGGAAAGAACAGGCGTCAATTCGCAAAAAGATTAAACGAACAGCCAAATAGCAGCGACAACAAACAATAGCAGCAACTTACAAGAATAAATATGGAGTATGTGTGACATACCCTCTTTGCCACAATAGAAATTTAAATTTGAACTGCCAAACAATCGCTCAACTTGAAATTCGCGAGTCGCGAGAACTTGTCAGCTGAATTTCATTTGCGGCATTTCCATGCAAAGCCAGTACCAACTAAAATAACGCACACACATGTTTGTGGTAGGTGTGAAGTGGCGAGGGTGTGATGTAGCGAAATTGTTCGCACATGTGTCGCTGCCGCTGTCAGGCGCTTTTTGGCCACYAGCTTTTGTGCCAGGCGTGTAGTCGTCGCCTTAGCCAAACTCAGCAGCTAAACACATACATAAATTATACACAGTGTTGTGTGTACATAAATTTGGCAGTTCTTTGTTGGTATGTGCGCACTTATCTTACCTCAACCGCGACGCGACCATATGTTGTTTGTTAGCCTGCTGAGCGACTGAGTGTCGGCGGCTGCTACTCCATCTGGCTGACTGGCGGGTTAACTGACTGTCGCGTTTCCCTTTTGTGCCCTCCTGCACTGCGCCTTGTGTAGGTGTGTGATAGCTGGCGATAGTGATGGAGGTGGCGGTGGCGTTGTCGACGCGGTGGTGGCAACATGGCAAACAGGCCATGCTAAGGAACGCATGTGATTATGTTAATTTCAAAATGATCGCCGTAATTCGCATTCTACGCGCCAGTGAATCTTCATCACCGACCGCGAATGTCTCACGATGTCTGCCGGGGTGCACAGTGTGCTGTGTGGGAGATGCAATGAGTGACTACAGGATATTGTGGATTGTAGTGAAAGCTAAATTAAATGTCTACTCATGTACAATTTGACACTCATTCTTATATTGTTTACTCTGTGATCAGAAAACTAGCGCGTGCTGACTATTTGTGTTTGTGGATTGTAGTGGAACTTAAGTCTAAATTCTTTTATTTTACTGAACTGAACTCAAACTGTGATATACTTCACTCTAGTTTAAAAAAGTCTTTGAAATTTAGTTTGTGGATCGTAGTGGAACGTAAATGTAATATTTGCCCTTTTTCCGTCTAGCACCAAATGTAGTATCATTTACTTTGTCTGGAAAAAGACCCATAGGAATAATATTGGTGGTGGATTGTGTTTGATTTTATGTTTAGGGAGTTTAATTTTACTGAACTGAACTCAAAACGTTATATATTTTATTCTAGGTTTAAAAACATCTCAGGAAGTGACTGTTTTAGTTTGTGGGTCGTAGTGGAACCTAAATATAATTTTAGTCCTTTTTCCGTCTGGCACCAAATGCAGTAGTTTTTACTTTCTGATGAAAATAATTAATTGAAGTGGCTATTTGTGGTTGTGGACGGTATTTGAATTTATGTTTTTAAACTATACTCTAAATATCATATATTTTACTCTAGTTCATGAAAAGTATCAAGAAGTGACTATTTTAGTTTGTGGACTTCGTTTGTGAACTTATGTTTAAAGCCTTTTATTTTACTGAACTGAACCCAAAATGTCAAAGCACAAGCTTCGCAAAACTTGCAAACATTTTCTATTTTAGTTCATGCGTTGTAGTAGAATCAAGGTGTAATGTATTTTTTCAAACTACATGATCCCGGATGTCTTATTTATTACTTTGTTATTTGCAAATGGGCATGTGTATCCCTTTTCGAATGTAGACTTTAGTGGAATCTAAACTGAAAACTTATTATTTTTGTATCTGAAATAACTTCGTAACTTTCACTTTTTTTTACAAAATTATTGCAAGAAACCAGTATTATTGATAGTGGATTATAATGGAACCTAAGTGTAATCTGTTTTTTTTCTATCCCAACTGTTTTCGACAGTTTAGCGCCTTTTTTTTTCTTTAAAAATCACCATTTAAATTTCAGGAATTTTGTCTAAAATACGCTAGGAATTACTTTTTGGAATATGGGTTTTAGTGGAACCTAAGTTGTGAAATCTTTTATTTTCCTATCTCAAAATAAAATATCATACCTTCTACACTGTCAAACAAATTTTTTCAACAAACAAGTACTTTTGATTGTGGATTCTAATGAATTCTAAGTGTAATCTGTGTTTTTTGCCTATCTCAACTATTTTTGACAGTTTTGCGACTTTTTTATTGGCAGATTAAAGAACTTTTATACACTATTTTAATTTATTGAAAATGTTGTCACCTTCGACCCACTGTGCCAAGGCTATGCCAATTTATTCGATGACTGCTGTTTACTTAACGTAAACGATGCCGGCTGTGACATGGCTATACTGCCAAAAATAAGTAAAACAACTACAAAAACAACATTGACAGCTACTAAGCCCGGGAAAGCAATAAAGCCAACAGCAACAACAACATGCAACAGCAACTAACAATTCGTGGTATGTTATGTGTATTGTTATGTTCATACCTACAGCATGCCTGGCTGGCAGGCGGGCAACAAAGGAGTGTGTCGGTAAAACAAATTCGTAGTACGCGTTGCATGCAACATTTTCGTGCAGTTTAGCGACTTTTTTCGATTAAATGTTAATTCTTACTTCTCCCTGCCTTTCGAGTTGCAGACGCCAAAATATTTGTTGTTGTTGGCGTTGGCCGACCGTTTGAGACTGCGGAGCGCTCACGGGCTTGTTAGCTGTCTTTTGTCTTTATTTGAGGGACTAATTGGACAAACGACTTTACTCTTTTTGAAGTTAAATGCGCGTGAATGCCGCTGTTAACTGCTTGTGGCCCTTGCCACATATTTGTATGTTCGTATTGAATGAGCAACATTCTCGTGGCATGATGTTTATTTGCAACAATTGACCCGATTCAAACAACTTACCTCGCTGCATGCTATGTCGAGCGAGGCTTAAATATGTGTGCGTGTGCGCAAGGAATTTATGCTTATCTGTGGCCGAGTGCAGTGGAGTAGGTCGCACTTGGGCTGTGGCGCGTAACTCGACAACATGCAACACGCAGCTGTTGTGTCTCTTACGCTTTCGAGCGTCTTGAAAAAGCGTTCTTTCTTCCAGTGAAATTGAAATGGAAAATTGGTAAGCGAAAATTGTGCAATTTCTGCCGCATTTTTCGCACTAAGCAATTACTGGCTGCGATGCCGAGCAGGCGGCAACTACAAGCCACCGTCGCAGCGTGCACTTCATTAATGTTGCAAGTTAGATTTATTGCAACGTAAGTAAATAGCACTGCTGCCGCACTTTACTCGCCCACGGCATTCTCGGTCGCCTTGCAGTGCGTGCCACCACAACACGTTGCATGAAAATTTTTCGGGCTGATGACGCGCGTTGGCATGCTGACATGCCACCATACCGCTGCAAGCATAGTTGGCATGTTCGCATTGCCCATTTACTGCTGCCACACATCATTTTCATCAACTCTACAACGCCTTGCATGTGCAACAAACTGTGAGCCGCCTTTAACTGTTTCCTAGAAACGCACTTTTCTCCACACACACGGCTGCTACTTTTACATGCTTTACGTGTGTATGGGTGTGTGTTGCATGCAGCACGTTTACAAGCATGCGAAAAGCGATTGCGAAATTTCATTTCACCACTCACCGTCGCTCCACCGCCACTCAGTGCCTTCAGCGTTTGCGTGACGCTTTGCTGCGTGCCCCAACAGCATCGTTGTGGCATGTTTGGAGCATAGCTGTGTAGTTGCCTCAGCATCCCCACCATCAACGCACAACACTCTGCGCCGGCCTTTTCGCCTCATTTGCTTGCCATTGTCCATTTGACTGCGTGGCAGGTCCTACTCATTGCCGTTCACTTGGCTTGGCTTTTGTGTTTCTCATTTGTACGAATCTATTTATTTTATCTGCAACACAAATTCACTTACTTACAGACATGAGCAGGTACATTCACCTTCATTTACATATGTCCACACGTACCTAAATGTATTTATGTGTGTTTAGCTCGTGTTGCATGCAAGTATCATGCATGCCACTGTCTGTGCCGCACTTGCCTGTCTCAGATTATGTTGCAGATTTGCGTTTTGTTGTCTCATTTAACTGCTGAGTCCCTTAATGGTATTTACCACACGCACGCAAACGCGTCGCACTCTTACCAGCATGCAACGCAACATGCAACATACCAACAAACTGTCCAAATGGCTGCGTCCATAAGCGCAAATGCAGCTTCATGTGTGTCTGCTTGTAGATATCGCCTGCAAATGGCTTCTGATTGTTATGCACAAGAGCTGATCCATTAGTGCTCTTACTACACGTTAATTTCCTTTCTATTTAGAGGTTGGGCGTAAAGTGATGCGTGTGTATGGAATTGTATGTTAAGCGGAGTATCCAATCAAATATTTTCTGATATTATTATTTCCATTCCGTCTTTGTGGCAACTGGGTAATCATTGTACATTTATCAGACGATTCACTGATGTGTTAATTCTATCCCAGAATTTCGTAATATTAATTGAGTCCATTTAGCTGATTTCCGTGCTTACAGAGTGGGCCATTTAGAGACGTGCAAAAGGGTGAAGTTATTGTAACTGTTTTCTCTCTTGCTTTGAGGTTTGAGATATTATGTTGAGCTTGAGTTTTTCTTCCTCCAAAAAGTTGCAGCTTTTTAGTATTGCTGAAAAATATTGTTTATATAATATATTAAGATATTTTATCGCCTCGGCAGTAGCCTCCTTCAGATATAGTGTAACTTATATCTATTGAACCGATCGTTACAATTCCTTAAAAACTTTCAAAATAGGCTCCTTCTGCGTCGATGAAGCGCTGCCAGATTGCAAGCATTGAAAGCGTCACGGAAGGCATTCTCCGGAATAGCCTTGAGAGCCGAGATACATGCTGCTTGGATCCTCTCTACTTCTAAGTGAGTATGTTTGATCTTTTCGAACGTCTCTGTCGCAGATTTACCGAGTTTACCACAGAATTTAATCGTGTACCTCTGCTCTAACAAACGTTGCATTTTCGGCTTGCCCCACTCACAGAAACACGTTGCGCGAAAATGTTTGTCCTGACTCTACAGGTGCTCGGAGACAACTTCTCAGACTCGAAGAATCAGAGGACTTAGATGATTGGGAGCCTGAAACTTTGAAATCCTATCACACTATATATTCATTTCAAAATACTTGAGATTACCAGGTCGCTCAGTCTAACCCTGGCTGTCGTTTCTCTGCTCACTTAACTTCGAGGGAGGCATGAGAGGGAAGGCCTCGCTGGAGAAGAGGAGCGGTAACCTTTTTTACGGATGGATCTAACCTTCGGCAAGGGTTGGTGGAAGAGTACATTATGGGGAACTTTTAAGCCTTTTGACCACTGCCGAGTCTTCCAATGGAAAGTGGCTAGCACAAAGACAGCTGTAGATCCTCCGCCCCAGAGTGCAGTCTCTTCCCAAGTGGTGACAATACCTTCCGTTGACAGGGCATCAGCTTTGAGTTCTGTAACGGTCCGCTTAAAACTATAGATCGATATATTCGTGATTAAAATGGTTTGTGTGCCTTGC
Source organism: Bactrocera latifrons (assembly GCF_001853355.1). Classification (NCBI taxonomy): domain Eukaryota; kingdom Metazoa; phylum Arthropoda; class Insecta; order Diptera; family Tephritidae; genus Bactrocera; species Bactrocera latifrons. Next base: position 392,825 of record NW_017534853.1, read on the forward strand.
CACAGCGGTATTGCAGGCAACTGTAAGGCTGATGAGCTTGCACTCTGGCACTCTCAAAAAATTCGGAATGTTAACGGGTAGGTGCTCCGTTGGTTTTTGTGGTTTACCAATGAGCTATTGAGCCTCATACCAGCTCAGCATGCGTTGTGCAGTCGTAAACTCATAAGAAGGGTAAATCGGAACAGATCTAAATAGCTCTTCGCCTCAGCAAGGTTCACCTTTCAACGGTTGTAGGAGTTCTAATTAGACACTGTCCGCAAGGGATTCATGCGGTAAGATTGATTATTCTAATTATGCCAGCTGGCTCAGTTGTTTAGATGAGATAGAATCATATCAACACTTCCTACACGAACGTCGAGCTTTTCCTTTATCAATTAAAAAATTCAGATCTCATACTTTTAGAAAATAGAAATAAAATACCTAAACAGGTCCAAGGCGTTTTGCCGATAGCTGATTTTGTTCTGGCTTCATAAAGGACTTAACGGTCTATGTGGAATCCCTTCTGCATTCCGTGTGATCAGCCATTTTACCTAACCCAGTTTACTAATAATCGAATATTTGTTAAAAAACTATTTCAAGATTATTTTTGATATATTGAAAAAGATTGTCCGACAGCATAGAGCGGGTAGCCATATATTAGAGACATCACTTTGTAACTCAGATTCCAATATGCTTGGAGCAGCAATAAGAGAAATTCGCCACAAATATATGGAAAAGTTTCCAACAAAACTGCAACAAAAGTTCTTCAATCAAAATGTCACAAACTTCGTGTAGTAAATTTCAACTCCCTGCATCCTCCAGTTTCCTCTCTCTAATATTTATGTTCAAATGCGCGTCAAACACAATTTCCACTTTCAACTAAATTTGTTGAAATTACGAATGTGAAAGCTGTAATAAAATATGAGAAATTGTTCTACGCCAAAAGTAGATTATTGCGCATGTGTATATCGATTGCCTTACAAAGCCAATATAAGTAAATGGTTGCATGTAACTGCCACAAATAAATAAATAATGCACGAAATGCCAAATGTAAAATACGAGACGATTACTTTTATCGTTGAGGGAAAAGCCAAATTGGATATGACTTGTGTCGCATGGCAAATACACATGTAACAATATGTATATTTTTTCTATGTGCATTAGGGTGGTTTTTAAAAATCCTTTTTTCTTTTCTGATGAATTTTTATATATAATTTAGTGAAAAATTTTCTTTTTATATTTCAATTGGACATTAGGGGGTTCTTGAAAATAGTTTTGCTTTACTGCAGCAACTTTATATTTCACTAAGGCTCTAGTGTCAACGAGATTTCGAAAGTTTTGCTGAACATTTTCTTACTAGAATTAAGGTACACATTAGGGGGGTTCTTAAAATTATTTTTTTAGCTTCTGTTGCCTATTAATATTTCACTACGGCTCTAGTACTTAAGGTTTCGAAATTTTGTTGAACAATTTGCTTACTGCAATTAAGTTACACATTAGGGAAGTTCATAACAAATATTTTTTTTTTTTATTTTTTGTTGTATTTTAATAATTTACTACCACTATAGTGCCATTGCGATTTCGAAATTTTGTTGAACAATGTTCTTGTTACTTGTAATTGTAGTAATTAAGGTGCCCATTAGGGGGGGTGGTTTTCGAAAAAAAAATTTATTTTTATCTGTTCTATCTTAATATTTTACTACGACTCTAATACCAACGAGATTTTGAAAATTTAGTGAAAATTTTTACTTATTAAATAAGGCTGTGCATTAGGGTAGTTATTAATTTTTTTCTAATTCAATTCTCTGTTTTAATGCAACTCTGGTGGTAAGAAGATTTTACATTTTTTTTATATTTATCGTAACAATTAAAGTCAACCCTAGTGTGAATATTTATACTTCAGCAGATGTGTAAAATGCATGAAAGCTTGTTGCACACTTGTTTAGAGTGCCACAAAATGCATATTCGCACATAGGTAGAAATATTTGTTTAGATATATGTATCTATGTCTAAGGGTGTATGAACGCAAAAATTGGATGACAGGCGCAACAAACTGGCTTTCGAGCGTCGATAGGAATATATATTTGTGTTTCTATACGCTATATGTATGTATGTATATAAAGGTGTGAATGTATTCACATATAAAATATGTTTGTACACGCTTGTATGTATGTCTATGTCTAAACCAACTATGGCTAGTCCAGAGACTATTATTTTGAATTCACACTGAATATCGCATGAGCACATAAATTTAGCATGCCATAAATCAAATGGCAAGTAAAACTCGATTATTTTTCGTCATGCGGGACACGCTGAAAATTGTGCAAACTGAAAAATATGAATAAATAAATAAAAGCGAAGTCAAGCGAAATGTAACGGAGCGAAAACTCGCCTGCCACTGGCACTTAATACACCAGCAACTGAACGCATTAGTATAAATAACTACACATACAACAAATACATATGTATGTATGTATATATGTATGTTGGTGCAAAATGCTTCCAGCAGCCAAAAGCATCACGACACATACTTACACTGTTACAGATGTATGCATTTGTGTATGTGTGTGCACCGTAATCGCACTTTTCGCCAGCAGCTTAACTGCACTGCATAGTTTAGCGCAACTATTCCATTCAAATCCATTTTGGCGTGAAAGCGTTGAGCAGCAAGGCACCAACGACTGCCAATAGACACCCAAGCAACAAAAAAACAACAACATCAACTCAGAAAGAGCAGAACAAAAGTGGCGTGAAGTTGGCCGCAATTGGCAGCGGTTGCTTAAGCCGCAGCATCCACATTTCAGTTGCAGCAGCAACGTGTGCATGCCAGACCAGTTGGCAACAGTGGCGTAATGGCTTGACAATTGGCAGAGCGCAGTAAATTCTGTAACTGTGGCGATTGCTTGGAAGGTGACCTTTTGCATGCTGCCTATGCCCCGCATGTGGGAAGAATGACGGCAGTCAGTTATAGATGGAATTTAAAGAAAATTCTTTTGGAAACGAGATTGCCAAGTAATTTTTTTTTTTAATTATAGGAAAGAAAACAGAATTTTGTGATAACTGAATTTTGGAAATAAAAAATCACATCACGCGAATATTATAGTTTCATTCACATATCCAAGGTTATCAACTGTTTTAGCAGTTTCAGCGTCTACCTCTTATGGTTGGCATTTTCTACACTTGTAATCGTGTTTATAACACCCATATGACTCGCATGTGAGGCCAATAATTTGTGACCTGTGACCAGTGACTATTTCATTTCCTGGAATGCCCTTAAGTCGTGGGCTTATCTACAGCCTAGCTGCTTTTTAAGGACATAATATGACACATTTTCCAACCGCAAAGACTTCTGCTGGGAAGATACTGCAGTATTCCGGTAGCTTGAAGGATCACCTGAGATCACTCTGACATCCCGGGCCCACTTCATAATACGTTTCTTGATCCGTCCGTGTAAATGTTGAAGGTTCCAGTGATGTGTCGCGTGGCTCTGCGTCATCTCTCCTCTTTTAGTGTGACTTAGAATCTTCTCTTCCAGATAACACACGCAATGTTCGACTAAGAAATTAATTATTTGGAATTCCATTGTCATTTATTTTGGCAAATTGATTTTTGGGATCTTTTCACATTTTTATTTTAATACTAAAGCAATTATTGTTTGAGAATAATCAAATATTTTTCGTTCTATTTGAAATTTCAAAGTGCTTTTTTGTCGTAATGTAAATATATCGGCTTCTTGCCTTTACCCACTTGCACCAAGAGCAACAAAATTCTTAAACAAAACTACTTTCTTCACCGCTTTGTAAATGTTGCGCGCATTCCGCTTGCCACATTTATTAAGTTTGCACCCAAGTTAATGCACAAAAATGGTATGCAACACACAGAATATGAAAAATAAAATGAACTGAGCGCCGACAACTCAGCACTGGAATCGGCACTGGATGCCACAAAGCGACAAACCCAAGGAATTTCTATAAATAACAGAACTAGCTATATTCAAATGCTGCAGAATGTGATGCTGCCACATAGCATTTCGCAACAACAACAACGAACGAACGAACAAAGTGAGCAGCCTTGACTAACTTGCCACGAAGCGATAAAGCAATCGAAGCAACATAACCTGCAAATTGCAGTTGAATGCTTGCACATTTAACTTGGCTAAGAAGAACTGACTGGGTGAAGAATACGAGCAGTGTGGCAGTTTAGTGCCTTGATTCGGTTTGGGGATAAGTAGTTCAATAAAAGTGCAAAAAGTTAAACTGAGCTGGCACACTAGATACTTCTGCTTTTGGTTAGTATTAGAAAAGCAGATATGACTTGGTGTTGATGTGGCATTGCTGCAACTTGAAATGTATTTATATATAATATATATCTGTGGGTATGTATATTTGTAGAGGGGTGTGTAAAATATGGGGCCGTTGCAAATTTGCAGGCATTCAAAAATGAATTTGTGCATATGTAATCGCTTGTAACGGCATCGAGACCCCAGTCTTCGCTTGCATTTTATTTATTAACTCATCTTCCGCTTTGCTTTGGCTAAAGCAAGCGAATCTCATGTCTCAGGCCGCAGCAGTTTGTGCTTGTTACATGCTGCGCAGCCAACAACAAGACTTTTTTGAAACTTCACAGACGTAGGATTTAGTTGTTGCATGTCTCTTGCAACTTTGTACGAGCAGTGCCAACAAAAACAAAAAATAACAGCAACAACAAACATGTCCTTGCATAAATATTAAACTAAATCTGCTGCACGCCAGCTGTGCAAATTTGCTATGAAGTGTCGTCGATTGGCATTAGAAAGGAAAACAACAGCAACAGTGTTGGTGCTGAGCAGCAGCTGCAGTTGCTTTGTGGGATTAACTAAATTCTAAACTTTTTCTTTACTTATTTCAATAAATTTGCAAAGGCAATAAAGTTGCCACACCAACAGATAGTCACACACACGCGCATATGTATATCATATATGCTTATATGCAGAAATTACACCTGCCTAGGTAAGCATTCAATGTGTGCCTGTATCTGTTTGTAGGGCCGACACTTAGTCCATTTGTCTGTGCAAAATTTGCTTTGATTTGAAAAAGTGTGAGAGAAATTTCTCATAAATTTCAAAAACATCTGCTGATACATATCGTGCATTATACATACATACATTAATATATAAATAGTTATTACAAAATGACTCTCACTTCTCAGCATCTCTTTAGCTCCTGCTGGAGCATCATTCGTGCCTTTGACGGTACTTTTATGCTTCGGTAGTGTTGCCAAGCATTTAACCAAGTGTTATCCTTGTCATGTAAAAACTTTTAAATATTTTACATATGAAAGTTATGCCATTATATTGCATACCCACTTATGCATACATCCTTTGAGGCCATTGGGGATTAAAAACTCAGACTAGAGACTGCCGAAGCCTTACGGGTGATGTGACTAACTTTCCAATGGTGAACCGTTAGTAGGAAATCAGTATGCGCTAAGAGGAAAAAAGTGAAAGAACAAAAAATTTTTCCAAGAGAGGTTATATACATACATTCATATGACACCAAAATATTTTTTTTTTTTTGATCCATTCAAATTCAAACACTGTCTTTTGAAGACACATTCGAAAAATTTTAATTAAAATTATAACTATATTGTTGGTTGAAATCTTAAAAAATAAGCCTTATCTACAGAAGTGTAGGTGGGTAGATAAGAGTGCTGCACTTTCAAAGTTGTTCAGTAGAAGTCCATAGGACTTCTCTATTCTTAGTACTTCCGCTCGGAAAATTCCAGCTGAGTTTGGTAGAGGAAGAGATACAATGATATCAATATCATCGTAGTATACGTTCTCAATATTTATTTTCCGGTACAGTTTGGTAGCTATCTCAATCGCAAAACATTTGGCTGTGGCGGCCAGAGAAACTGTTGTACTAGCGTGTAAGAGAATTTGAAATTTAGGTAGTTTGGTTTTACCTAGGAATAGCATCAGTTTCGTCTTACCAGAGTTAACCTCTAGTCCGTTAATTCGCGGCCCAAAAGTGTAACCTCGCAAAGAAACTTTCCATAATCTCAGAGATTTTGCAAGGAAACAGCGCTGATACCATTAACACTATATCGTCTGCATAAACTACTGGTTTTCACTTCTCCGGTGAGTTGATATACGTAGGATACGCTTCAATGCCATTACACATAAAACCGGGGTACTTCTGCTGAAAATGAAACTCAAAGCACCACAGCACATACAATATACTTACAGTTAAATGAATGGGAGTGACAGTGAACCAGCAGTCTAGATAATATATACATAAATCTTATTTTTAGTGCTGCAAAGATGAAATATTTAGCGGTACCGAACGAATCAGGTAAATGATTATTGTTTTCACTGTGAAGAAGTGTTTTAAAGGTACTCTCTTTAAAAAGTCAGCAAGCTATGTTGCCATATTTCTCTTGGTTGGCAGCTCAGATGATACGCAATTTAAAAAAGAAGCAATGTTGCCATATTTGTCTTCGTTGTTTTCTCAGATGATGTGGCGCAATTTGAAAACTTTACATCATAGTGCAGTTCTACATTTTCACATAAGAAGCTTCTTAGAACTCATATAACACCTCGTGAACTCTTCAACATTTGATTACTCACATGGCACTCGAAATTCGTATTCCCGACTTCATACGATTGTTTGAAAAAAATGCCACAATTAAATCGGGCATGTTTACTCAATGAGCAGCGCCATAGAATAAGGGTAAATCACAGCTACAACCAAGAAAAGGATTATGTTTCTCGGAGTTTGGGAATTCTAATTTCAATTGATTTTTTATGAAAGCTAGAGAATTTATCTCTTTAAAAAAACAAATATATATTTTTTTTTGGGAAAAAAGTGATAATTATTCTCTGATTCTAAAAGCTATGCCAGCAATAATAGAATAGTAAGAGATTAGTCCTTTCGCTGAGTTTGTCACGGCCATTACAAAAATTTCCTCCGAACTCAAAACATGTGAATTAAATCAAGAAAAGCAAAATGCAACGGTAAAACCCACTTTAAAAGACGTTAACGCCGGCTGATGGCACACTTAAATGCTCTTTAATTTACGTTGATTAAGTTTGCGATGCCATTGTCTGCTGATGATGTGAGAAAAATCGATAGAAATATTTCCAGGAGAGCCTTTCGCTCAAAGCTACACTGGCAGCATGCGAGCTATTGTTGGCAATAGAAATTTATTATTGTTGTTGCAGCTGTCATTACAGTTTTGCAAGCATGTTTGAACCTTTGCACTTAATGCACAATCGAGCTTGTTGCTGATTTTATTGTTGTTTTTAGTGTCATTATTCGCCTCAAGCTGCCTCATGGTTGCATTCGGTCGAGTATTTGCGCATTTGGAAATAAATGCAAGTCGATTTGTGCTTGCCTGTGTGCACTTCTGTTTGTCTGAAAGTTGGTTAAAAAGGCATTACTTGTGAAAGTACAATGACAACAGCAACAACAACGTTATATATCTACCTAGGAAAGGAACAATGAAAAGTATTCATATGGGGCTATGCATTTGTAGATGAGTGTATTCACATTTACACATATATTTTTGTCTTTATGTGTATATATACTTTTGTGGATGAGGTTCTTAGGGTTTTTATGCCACTGTGGTGGGTTGAGGGTGTTGCTGCAAACTGTAGATTAAGTTGATTCACCCGGCAGATGTTGTTAAGGTGAAATTTCTCTTGGGCAACATTAGTAAGCGGATGCGTATAATATGTACATAACACCAATATATGTAAGTGTATATGTATATTGCATTAATTCTGAACGAAAAGCAGACCTAAAAGTGCCACGAGTATTTAAGGATTATAAAGGGGATAACGATTATAAAAACGGCGTTAGAAAGAAAAATAAATTTTAGTCCAGATTTGATTTATATTATAATATACGGATTATCTGTTCTTAAAAATTATTTAAAATAGCGTTGAATTTTATATAATATTTAAATAGGAAAGCTTATACGGTCATGCAGAATGATGTTGAGCAGTGCTATCAACTCCGTCAATATTGTGAAGGATGACTTTGAGCCATTTGATACCAGACGAGGTTTCAGGCAGGGTGATGCTTTTCGTGCGCCTTCATCATTATAATGCTAGAAAAGTGATACAGGGTCGTTATGGTACTAGCTATCTAACTATATTAGCCTTATGTTGAAAGTGAGCAAACAACAACACACAAACATTCCTCATGTCTTGGGAACTACTTCACTGGCAGTCAGTGAAGGACTTTGTATATCTCGGAACCAACAATCTAACCCTGAAGATCAAGCTCAGAATAACTTTTGTCAAATGATGCTACTTTAGGATTGGTAGGTAAATGAGAAGCAGATCTCTCTCGAATAACAAATATTTCGCTCTATAATTCTGTTATCTTATCTATTAAGAAGAAATATATGAATAAACATGAACGATGACAAAACGAGATGAGAAATTACTTATACCTCGAGAGAACTATTTTCACAAAGCCTTTAGAGCCGAGCGATGATTATCGAAGAAGATGGAACCACGAACTATGTATGTATATGAGCTCTACGTTTTGAAAATCCACCGAAGGCGCTGGATTTAGCCATTCATGCCATGAGATAGGATGCACCAGTGAAAACTTCTTTCGATTCGAGACCCATGGGTAGAAAATGGAAGCAAGTAGTGTATAGGGATCTGTCTGCACTTGAGATATATAACAGACGTAACTATGAAAAGGATAGATGAAATTGGCGAAGTTTTATTTTCTCGGCCAAGATTGATTCACGGTTATAGTGCCAAAGAAGAAGAAAAAGCAGTTCTCTCCAGCAAATCTCTTATATTGCTGCACAGGAGCCATACGGACTGTCACTAACCATGGTGTTTTGGCTCAATGCAATTGTAGTCAAGCCAATAATGTTCCGTAGTGCAATCGTTTAGTGGAAGGCATCTGATAAGGCTGCAATTTCTAAGAAGCCTGAACGAGCCATAGAGCGGCTCTCACAGGCATCTCCTGTGCACTGCGAACCATAGCACTTATGCCGTTTTACACCGCACCCGAGGACATTACAGGCCGTTGTGTTGCTGCAGATAGCGGTGTAAGGCTCAGAGAAACTGGATACATGAAGGGGTCGGAACAAGGATACAACAAAATTCTCCCCTCCTTAAATTGCATTTCTAAAAACTTAGATCACTGCGTCCCATTGCATACTCTTGACGGCTTTTTCGCTGTTCACATACCGAAGAAGAATGAGTGGATGGGCAGGAAATGAGAGGCGCATTCAGCTTTTTCACCGATAGATCGAAGCTAGTCGGGAAGGTTGGAGGGAGAGTTTTCTATAAGCTCTCTAGTGATCTTAGCTTTAGGCTACTGGAAAAATGTGGTGTTTTTCAGTCAGTAGTGGCTGTAGGTATACTGGATCTCCAATGGACCTCTTAAGTGTTGTAGGAACGAATTAGGATTGCAGAAAAATACTGTTAATGTAATGCTAACATAGTCTTTTTGCTTAAAGTCAACTTTACTTTGAAGTTTAAATCGAGTTTGTGGTTATCCGTACAAAAAATGAATATAAGGCCCAAATTCAAAACACTGTCCATCCTCCTCTGTATGTTTTTATTTGTGTAAGCCCATGATAAATCAATAACGGTCGGTTTAATATTTTTGCTTCTGTTCACTGCACAGCATATTCTGCTGTTGCAAGCTGCTTTTCCTTCCAAGAAAAATTGATTACAAATTCTGTTTACAGTCAGTAGATCGATGTTTGTGTCTCTAAATTGCTATTAGGACTAGACTTTCATACATATACATATGAAAAGTTATTAAGTATGTATGTAATTTGTTGAGATATTTTGAATTGAATTTTGCCGCAACCGTTTAAGCGATATTCTAATACTGCAGGCGGTCTACACAAAGAATACGAGCGTGTCACTGATTGTTTAAGCTGACATTTAAGAAGTTTTCATTGTTTTATTGCTAAATATAAAGCTTGTTACCAACAACAAGTTTTAAATTTTCAAAGTTCTACATGCAACATTCTCATTACTCATGCTACGCAATGTGGCAATGCATTGGTAAAGCTTTAACTGTCCATCATTTTTATTATTTCACGCTTGAGTAGCGGCAATCTATCAACGCAACAGCAAATTTCGTTTCAACAGGCATTGCAACACATACTATACATATCCACCGAACATGCTCACGCACACAAGCAACTTGCAACATAAAAACACTGCTCATTCAAGCGTCCAATCATAGGCTATTGAATTTGTTACAAAGCAATACCATTCTTGACATTTTAAGATGAATTGCCGCTACAACATTGCCTCCAGCACAGCGCATAGCCGCTAACACACACCCCAGTGCATGTCACATGCCACATACTCATACAACAGCAGCGTATAAAAATCAGCTTTTCATTGTTATTGCATATTTATTGCTGCTTTTGTTTTTGTTATACTATTTTTGCTGTTGTAGTTTTGCATTGAAATGACTTCGGCAGGTCGTGGCGCAATCGTTGATGTCTAAATTCAATTAATTGTTTGCGAAAAAGAGTTCAAATCGCCAAGGAGGAAGCGCAGATAATAAATTGGCGTGTTGTTGTTGCAAGTTAACAACACAACAGAATTTATAGGCTAGATGAGGAAAGGTCGCAAGAAAGAAAAATAATAATAATTTGCCACACAAAGGCGTTTGGGGCGCATCGCTTGGCATTACAACAGTCTCGCCCCAAAAGCAAGCTAAATAAAATTACTGTGCGCCAAATTGACAAATCTCATTTTAATCGTGCCACATTTCCCAAGCTAAAGACAATAGCAAGAACTTCGACATTTGCGGCTGTTGAGCGCCTCAGCGCAGTGGAAGTACATTTTATTTAGTAAAAATATTTCCCCTTTTTTCATTTCACTCCGCTTGTCTGCCAAAAAAGTTGCTAAATTATCTATTTATATAGCCAGCGACGTTTGTAGTCCTCACTTTGTCAGCGCTGCTTCATTGACTAGTCAAGCGACTCGCCAAGCACTCGGCTGACTGCTCATCTCCCAGTCGTCTGTCATTTAATTTTTATTATTGCGATAAATTTAAATTGTGACGTTGTTGCGTCTTCGTTCCACATAATGCTGCCACACCCCACAGCTTGACGTATTGACGCTATTGTCTTCAACTAGCGCTTCAAGCAGCGCTGCATATATACATACATGTATGTATGTGCTGTTATGATTACGCGTATGTGTGTGTGTTCTTATAATGAACTTTCAACAAGCAAACTCAATCAATGAGGTTCACCGCCGTTCGCCATTTACCCGCCCAGTCAGCGACGACAAGCAGCCTGTCGAGTAGTCGAGCAGGCAGTGAACCGTGGCAATGGCGGTATAAAGCAATTATAATGACGTGACAATACCAGGCGGTAGCATTGGCAGTTGGGAGGAAGAGAGCAGCTCAACTTGCAACAAAGCGGATTCAATATTCCGTCATTAAGCGTGTGTGTGTAGGTTGTGCCACCGACCCGGTCGGTACGAGGCAGCGCTACTTTGCTTAGATTGTTTTAAAGTTGTTTGTATGGCATTGGGGGAAGAAAGGGCAGAGGTCACTTTTAATACCTTTAGTTGTTACTTTGTTTGATGCAGCTTGCCACATTTTCAAAGCGAAATATGTTTAAAGGTATGTTTGGGTAACAGAAGCTTATGTACATATGCTTTTATAACAAATCCTTCAAAGCTATAGATAAATATCTCCTGGCTTTGTAATGCCGCTGTTAAAAGTGCAACAAGATGCTACTACAACAGAAAATACCTTTTTACTAACGATACCCGAAAGTGCAGTTACATGGCAGTTCGTATGGAAGATTTGAGAAAAATGCTTGATTTTGGTTAGTGAACATGAATTTAACCGAAACGTTTATGATAATGTTACGTTGATATTAATGACAATGTTAAAGTTAATGCTAATGTCAATGTTAATGTTAAAGCTAATGACAATGTTAACGTTGATGTATATGCCAATGTTAATGCTAATATCGGGTGATTTTTTTGAGGTTAGGATTTTCATGCATTAGTATTTGACAGATCACGTGGGATATCAGACATGGTGTCAAAGAGAAAGATGCTCAGTATGCTTTGACATTTCATCATGAATAGACTTACTAACGAGCAACGCTTGCAAATCATTGAATTTTATTACCAAAATCAGTGTTCGGTTCGAAATGTGTTTCGCGCTTTACGTTTTGTTCAGCGATGAGGCTCATTTCTGGTTGAATGGCTACGTAAATAAGCAAAATTGCCGCATTTGGGGTGAAGAGCAACCAGAAGCCGTTCAAGAACTGCCCATGCATCCCGAAAAATGCACTGTTTGGTGTGGTTTATACGCTGGTGGAATCATTGGACCGTATTTTTTCAAAGATGCCGTTGGACGCAACGTTACGGTGAATGGCGATCGCTATCGTTCGATGCTAACAAACTTTTTGTTGCCAAAAATGGAAGAACTGAACTTGGTTGACATGTGGTTTCAACAAGATGGCGCTACATGCCACACAGCTCGCGATTCTATGGCCATTTTGAGGGAAAACTTCGGAGAACAATTCATCTCAAGAAATGGACCCGTAAGTTGGCCACCAAGATCATGCGATTTAACGCCTTTAGACTATTTTTTGTGGGGCTACGTCAAGTCTAAAGTCTACAGAAATAAGCCAGCAACTATTCCAGCTTTGGAAGACAACATTTCCGAAGAAATTCGGGCTATTCCGGCCGAAATGCTCGAAAAAGTTGCCCAAAATTGGACTTTCCGAATGGACCACCTAAGACGCAGCCGCGGTCAACATTTAAATGAAATTATCTTCAAAAAGTAAATGTCATGAACCAATCTAACGTTTCAAATAAAGAACCGATGAGATTTTGCAAATTTTATGCGTTTTTTTTTTTAAAAAAGTTATCAAGCTCTTAAAAAATCACCCGATATTAATGTCAATTTCAATATAAATGCTAATGTTAATGTTTATGTTAATATTAATGTTAAGTTAATGTTAGGTCAATATTAATGTTGATATTTCTGTTAATCGCAATGTTAATGTTAATGTTAATGTCAATGTTAATGTAAATGCTAATGTCAATGTTAATGCTAATGTTACAGATAATGTTAAAGTTAATGTTAATGCCAATGTTAATGTTAATGTTAAATTTATTGCTAATGTTAATGTTATTATCGATTTTTATGATAACATTAATGTTACTGTTAACGTTATTTAACTTTCAAAATTAATTTTTTTTTTTTTTAATTAACTTAATTGTAATTTTCATTTTGCTCGCTAGCAAACTACTAATTTACTTAGTATTGAACTTCATCAACGAAAAGCAATTAACTAGCGCTCGCTTGTGCGTCAAAGCAAATTATGAACAAAGTCGCTTTGTCTTAAAATCACTCAACGAAATTATTTGTATAACAGTAAGTGCTCATTGATTACATATGTATGTACATTACTGCGTGCATAATGCACTTGTATGTATATACATAGCTTTTCTCCGTGTATGTATATTTGTAACAACGCGTGTTTAAACATATTAGGCTAAATTTGTAAGTATTGCTAATGCAATACCTAAAAGTTGTTTATTTGTTCGGCGTTGTGAGGCGCAACGAGTTGAATGTCTAGCCCTGACATCGTTTTGCCTTGCCTAACTTGTCAACTAAGCACTTAACGCATATAAAAAATACAAAAAAGCAAAAACACAAATAAATAAATGTTGATGCAACTTGTCAATGCGTCTGACAGTTCATCAAGTGTGTTGTGGAATCACATAGATAGTACATGTACATATGCATGTGTATGATATAGAGAAAACCTCTGAGTTTTGTGTATTTTAATTAATGTAATTGTATTTTGTTATTCTATATTCGAAATACATTTAATTCAATTTGCTTTTAAGGGTAGTTATTTAATATTTTGCTATACAATGTTATGTTAGATTAGATTTTGGGACTAATTTCCAACCGGCTGAGCATATTTCGGCTATGACATGGACTGGCTGTCAAATATGTCTTTAAATTGGCGTAAACTCAACAATACCTGTAGCCTTAAAATCCATCAATCACAATTATATTTGAAATATTATGTAAATTGTTATAGAAACTGAAGCAGCAATTCGTTGCTGTCTCATTCACATATATGTTTATACCACACGTGTTGTAATTCCGTGAGTTAGAATTATAAATAAATAAATTGTTATTGTGTATACATTAGGTTTTATCGCTTATTAGTTTGTGCCATTTGTTTCTCAGGGAAAAAAGTTATCGCATATTTTATTTATTTATCATTACAAAGTTGTGACGCGATTTAACTACAAACAGTTGCGTGCAATGAAATAGTAGTGGGTACCAAAATTCTTAATCTTTTCCAATTATTAACATTTTTAAATAGTTTTGGGTTTGGTTGCACCGCAAATATGAAACTACTTTTCCATGCTATGTTAAAAAAAAAAATAATTAAATTCACACAAACAGTAATTCTTTTATTACATAGAACTTAATTTTAGATTAAAGTATAGTGGAGCAATAAAATAATATTATTCACTTAAATAATCGTTGATAGATATTTTTGAATTTCTACCTACAACTATACCTAGTACTGGTAGTATGATCTTAATTTTTAGTCACAACTATACAGCGTCTCTTCATAGGCTCCACAGGTGTTGTACGGAGATATAGCGCCCTATATGTCCTTAATTTAAGCTTTCAAATACATCCTTATATAAGCGCAAAGGTTTTCAATGGGAGAGAGGTCAGGAGATCGAGCTGGCTGGTCCATAAACTCAATTTCATGAACCCAAAACCATCCTTATGCCGGCCTATTGGGTCATTGTGCTGTTGGAACACCAATTTTAGTGGTGTGTTATCTTCTGCAAATAGAAGCATAAAGATTGGAAGTATATTGCTATATGCTTGCTGTTCCATTGTGCTTTCAATTCGATGGTTTGGAGCATTATACTTAGCCCACTATGTTTTAAAGCTCTTGTGATATATCGTGGGTCATACTCTGTATTAGGGGGAAGTCTCGCATAATCTCAAAATCTTTCCGGCCATAAAAAAATTATTCTCGACTCTTCACTCAAAATACGTTACTACATTTTTCTATTGACCAGGTCAGATTTTCCTGTGCAAATCTAAATCATCGTGCTACGTGTGTATTTTTAATGAAGGAACCTTATGAGGATAGCGATTATACAAATTATCTTCTTCTGACAATCTCGGTAACCTTCGGAAGAAGGACCTTTTCCACCTGGTCTTTCCAACGGAATGGAGGTCTTCATTTTCTTCTGCTTCCCTTGCGGGGATTGCGTCTAATGCCATCGGAGCTTGAGTGTTTATATCCATTCGGACGACATAACCCAACCAGTATAGCCGCTGTCTCTTAATTCCTTGCATATATGTACAGATAATCGTTCCATCGACTGTGGTATTTTAAGTTGCCAATGCGAAATGGATAAAAGCATCAGTTCATCGTCCATGCCTCTGCACCAAATACCAACACGGGGATGATGAGTGAATTACAGAATTTGGTCTTGGTTCTTCGAGAGAGGACTTTACTGCCCAATTGCCTACATAGTCCGAAGTAGCACCAGTTGGCAAGAGTAATCCTGCGTTGGATTTCCAGGCTGATTCAAACTGGTTCCTAAATTGACGAAATTATCTACGACTTCGAAGTTATGACGGTCAACAGTGACGTGGTAGCCAAGTCGCTAGTGCGACAACTATTTGTTTGAAAACAGGAGATACAAGTATTTCGTCTTGCCCTTGGTTCACTACCAGATCCCTTTGCTTCGTCTCTTTGTCCAACCTTTAGAAAGCAGAACTAACGTTGTGGCTGTTATGGCCAATGATATCGATTACATCGACATACGCCTGCAGTTTTACACACTTTTAGAAGATGGTACCTTCTCTATTCAGATCTGCAGCTCGAATTTAAAGGAGTACATTGAAAAGGTCGCACGATAGGGAGTCGCCTTGTCTGAAGTCTCGTTTAGTGTCGAAAGGACAGGTCCTTCCCGATTCTGGCGGAGCTTTTGGTGTTGTTCAACGTCAGCTGACATACAAAGCGACCGATCAGAAGCATATTCTTACTGGAAAATTTTTTTATTTGACAAGATATCTTCATGTAATTTGTTATGTATTTTCGCATATAGTAATAATACAATACGCGTGGAAATTGGTTAGATCGGACAACTATTACATATAGCTGATATACAAACTGAACGATGAAAAATAAAACAAATAGCCTTATATGATATATAAAATGCATCTGTGGTGGGTATTATAGCTTCGGTGCAGTCGAAGCTAACAGTTTTTCATGATTTTATTTTTCGTTCTCTATGTATAGTTAACGCAATCAGACGAATCATGAAATGCCCCCATTGCAATAATCGCTATAATTTTAGTTCAATTAAATACACTCCACTACGCAATCGCATAAATCACCCGATTAACCTACTGGATGTGCACGCAGGCGCACGCACACACACCCTTTATCGATCAACCACAAATCGCTCGACGCATTGCAAGCAATTAATCTGAATAATGAATTTTAGAACACTTTGCCCGACACAGCACACTAGCACATACCGCACGCGTACCAGACTATAAACGAATCGGGAACACCATGTGCTGCGCTTGGAGCCACTATGCCACACAAACAGGACACACAGACGTGTTACGCATTGCCGTTCACTCGCATAATCCAATTAAGAATAATTGACTTGGCGCGCGCATATTTATTATGCTGTCAGTGCGGTCAACGCGGCAAGTAGCAAAGAGCTGCGCGATACTTGCCACAAATGCACTGCAGTCATATTTATGTGTGCTTTAATATGTCAGGCAGCCGTTGCGAACACCAGCTTTATGTGTCTGTGTGTGGGGTGGTGTATGTGTGTCCAATCAACGCATTGCCGTTATTCGCACAGCCGCTTATGACGACTACTCGTCGTTTGCCAGCCAATAAGTAAAGTCATTTATTTTATGAAATTGATTCCTTTCTCCTTTCCCTTATCGTTTTAATTATTATTTCTCCTTTATTGGTTTTTATTGTATTTTATTATTGCTACTGCATTAGAGAATGCTTTGATAATTTTGTCCGCTGCCGCTCGGCTGAGTTAGATTGCTTCGGACGTGTACTGTGTACTGTTATGGGCCGGCCAGCACGGTTGGGAGGAATTTTAATAATATGAGCTCATGCTGGTCTTGAAAATTTTTACGTTTTTCCGCATAACTGCACAGTGATGGGCGGCTGCCAGTGTTGTAAATTAGTGCGGAGATAATTTAATTAACATTTAAATATATATATATATATATATATTTTTTTGTAATAGTTCGATTTAAATAAATTTTTAAAATTTTCAATCCCAACTGGCGTATAAAAAATTCAAAAAAAAAAATCGCATCAAAATTAAAAGCCCTAAGGACAGTATTGAAAAATAAAAAAATGTTAATGTCAAGCATCCCACAGAAGTGTCTTCTTCTTCTTAATTGACGTAGACACCGCTTACGCGATTATAGCCGAGTTAACAACAGCGCGCCAGTCGTTTCTTCTTTTCGCTACTTGGCGCCAATTGGATATTCCAAGCGWAKCCAGRTCCTTCTCCACCTGGTCCTTCCAACGGAGTGGAGGTCTTCCTCTTTCTCTGCTTTCCCCAGCGGGTACAGCGCCAAATACTTTCAGAGCTGGAGTGTGACCTAGCCAGCGTAGCCGCTGTCTTTTAATTCGCTAAACTATGTCAATGTCGCCATATATCTCGTACAGCGCATCGTTCCATCGAATGCGATACTCGCCGTGGCCTACGCGCAAAGGACCATAAATCTTTCGCAGAACTTTTCTCTCGAAAACTCGCAACTCGCAAGCCTCTGCACCATATAGCAGGACGGGTATTATGAGTGACTTATAGAGTTTGGTTTTTGTTTGTCGAGAGAGGACTTTGCTTCTCAATTGCCTACTCAGTCCGAAGTAGCACCTGTTGGCAAGAGTTATCCTGCKTTGGATTTCYAGGCTGACATTGTTGGTGGTGTTTACGCTGGTTCCAAGATAGACGAAATTATCTACRACTTCRAAGYTATGACTGTCAACAGTGACGTGAGWGCBWAGTCGCGAGTGCGACGACTGTTTGTTTGCTGACAGGAGATATTTCGTCTTGCCCTCATTCAGTGGCAGACCCATTTGTGTTGCTGCCTTATTCATTCTGGAAAAAGCAGAACTATATCAATATCAAGTGTCTAGATATTTAACAAACCGACTTGTCGTCTTCGCATAGTGAACCCTTTCCAGTAATTAAAAAAAAAATCTTAATTCTTAACAAGTCTCGTAACATTTATTAACTTTGTAAGCGGCCAATATTGACTTTAGACAAATTGCATTTGCTACAGATTACTTCTATGTAATTCAGAGACACTATCTTCAAGCATAAAATTTCAATACTTTTTCCAAATTGCAACTATCTTTGCTATGTTCATCTGTGGTCCACATAAAATGTGTCAGTTCGTTTTAGCAAATAAAAAAAAGTATATAAACCAAACATCCGTTTGAAGGCAATAAAATTGCAATAACTTTGGTAGGGAACACACTTTCCTAGAAGTCATGTACAAACGCATCTGTTGAGATGTCTAGCAATGCGGTCGTATATTTTCGCACATCTCTACATATACACTACATACTCGCATAGATATTGCTGCTGTGCCCATTCGAAATTCTATTTTTGCATCTTGCGAAATTATTACCCTTCATTGCAAGTCATTGCAATTCTTATTGACTTTGATGATTATTCTAGATTTATGACGAACACTTCAATTGCGCTCTATTTTAGATTTCAGTCATATATGAACATTCATATATAATGTGTACATTCATATGTCTTTCGTTTTGTACTGAATACTTTTAATCGTTCAATCGACATCATTTCTGCGCCAGTCTGGTAGCTTGAGCATTAACAATTAACGATATTGTTTGATATGCAGTTAACAGTTCAATTAAGTCAAGTTATCACATCAGTCAGCTAAAAATTGTACAGTTTTATAAAAAGATATATATTGTGACAAGAAAGTAACCGGAAATTGTAAATAAAACGGAAAATATTTAAGCATTCATCAATATTTATTTTGTCGCCTTTAATCCATACCAGATGTAAGACACAACGATTTTCCAGTTCTTGGAACACGTTTCATAGGCACTTTCTGGGATGACCTTCAGCTCCTTCAGCGAATTTTGTTTTATCACTTCATTCTACTCAAAACGGGTTTCATCGAGCGGCAATTTCAGTTTGGGGAACAAGAAAAAATCATACGGAGCCAAATCTGTATTCACCAGGTGGCTGATCGGTGGTACTTATTGCATTTTTGACTTTAAATTCGGTCACAATGGAGAAATCATGCGATAATCCATTATCATCCTATAAAATCTATGCTCAAATCTATCAAATATAACTCTTTATTAAACGTCTGCCCCTCTGGAAAATATTCATGATTCACTAAACCACGAATTTAGAAAAAAAAACAATTTGCATCACCTTTAATTTTGAGCGGCTTGACTTGTTTGCATGTCAAACTCATAAAGCCATATCTCATCGGCATTTTCAATGTTTTCCATGAATGTGTGATCGGATTTCTCACAATCAAGCATGTCCAAAAGGAACCTTTTTACGGTACTCTTTTCCAGCTTTATCGGGACGAGCCGAGCAAGAACGCATTTCAAACCCAAAATATCCACCGCAATCATTTGAACGATCTCACGAGAGGTGTCGAGCTCGTTTTCTAGCTCTCAATGCCTGACAATTTTCAAGCACCATAATTCTTCAGCTTTTTAATATTGTCACCAGTTGAAGGGGTCGAAGGTCGTCATCAACAAGGCATGAGGTCCGGGAACAGGAAAAATCGCTTGGACTATGATTAGAGAGCGTGGTAGATAGGATTGGTTTTTAATTAAGCGAATTTCCAACTATCGAACTTTTTTAAATATGTACGAGGTGTGTTCAAAAAGTATAGTAGATAGACATTCCAGGGCTAACGGTTTTCAAGAGTTCGATATCTGATTGTGTTAAAGTTAGGCACTCACAGAGAAAGTGCAGAACCGTTTCCTTGTTCCCTTCGAGTTTTTAACTTGCTATATTTTGATCATATCTATTTCGCTATCCTGCATTTATTCGCAGATTTCCATCTAGATTTCCATAAATCGTGTATTGTGCTCTCTCTTAATCGTTCGTAATTTCTGCATCGGATTCGTCTAGAGAGGCCAACTCGTCTGCTTTTTCGTTAACGAAAATGTTCTCACGACCGGGAATAAATTATGAACATGTCGACCAGCCAGCGAGTTTAAAGCTTAAAGTTTAAAATGTTCAATATATCTTTGCGCCGACAAAACTAGTGACACCGTCTGGCTATCTGTGTAAATGGTTGGTTCATAAATACATAAATCTTTCCAAAAGTCTATCAAATATATTTTTGAATTTACAGCTGAGAGTGCATGAGGCTGTTTGGACGTCATGTCAACATGCAAAAGTAAATATACATAGTGTTACATCCTTTTTAAAGAAAAAACACGGAAGGTTCAAATTTATTGATTAAAAGTTTCGGTTTAGTTTGCCGTTGCCAGGATCAGCATGTAGTTAAATGAATATACAGTCTATAAAGTTAAAAAATAAAATAAATCTTTAAACATTTTAGTATGTTTCGAAGCACATTTACATTCTCCTAAGGCAATAAGCTGTCAAGCTTATCTCCACGGAAAATTCACATTTCGTGCATTCACATGTCACACACTCGCTACAACTCCAGCCGTCAAAGGCCGAGTACACAGTGCAGCTTGTTAGCGTGTACGTAAATATTTGGCCTCAATTATTCGTTTGAGCTGTTGCAAGAGCGCGCCTTTTCGAGTCTTTTGTCATTTTGCTGTCTATTTTTAATAATTTAAATTTTTTGTTGCTTTCATTGTCGCCACTTTCTTTGTTTGACTTGAATTTCCATTAGTAAATTATGCGTTCTGACTGCGCCTCCCTTTGTATTTGATATGCTGAGTTCTTGCCATTGTTGCTGTCTTTCCACCATCCATTTGCAGAACAACAAAAAATTTAATCTTTTGACATTGTGCTGCCGCCCCCCTTCAACCTCAACGGGGCATGTATGTTCGTTTGCGTGTTGACAGTATCACATGCATGCATAGCTACACGTACACACATAAACACGTATATACATACATGGGTACAAGCCGCGTACATCATTTGATGTTCATTACTGCTGCACCCTTCTCTTTGCCATCCTCCTACTTCTGCTGCATGCACCACTCGCAACCAATGTATGTAGTGGTGCTTGTAGTTTGTTCCACTTTCTGTTTGTGCTGCAAAGCCTTTATGTAAACCTTGTTGCAAACTAAATAAAGTATCCTCTTTTGCCTGCAAGTAACTGTGTGTGTGTGTGTGTGTGTGGGTGCGTTATTTTTCACATTCTCCGCTTACATTGCTGCCTGTCAGCGTTTTTGCCGTTCGTTTTCTGGGCGTTTCGAGTTGAGAAGTGTCAAATAATGTTGACAGTTTGCCTTTGTCAAGTCATAAAGTCAGCCTAACATCGCAGTAAAAGAAAAATAAATAGTTACAAACGCGAGTGTGTGTGTGTCGATGTTATTAGTGTCCTTTTTTTCTCATTGCGGTGCTCCTCTGTCTGTCAGCTGCAGTGCCTCACTTGTTTATTTATTTATATCGCTCTTTGTTTGCTGGCTTGTGTCGCCTAGTTTATCACTATAATGGCTAGTGTTATAGTTATTTGTGTTGTTTTCAAGCACGTGCTTCTCCGCCTAAATCCGTGCTATGTTCAGAAGAAATGTCGGTTTTCTGGTCTCTTCGCATCTAGCAACCATTGTCGTGTCAATGGTTGTTGCAAGTATATATTGATATTCTGTACGCGAATTTTAAAAAATTATTAATTGACGGTTGTCTCGTAATTTTACGAATTCGTTGGTTTTTTAGGGTTATGCTTACAAATAAGTTGTTTAAGATGCTGTCATCGTAGCTGTCAACTGTCATGCGAAAAATAGCGAGGAGATATACGGATTTCATAATTACAAATATTCTTTTTATACATAGTGGAAATGTGGACCTGAATAATTCGCCCAAAATGTAAAGATTGTTTTGAAGTCTCTGCAAATATTTGTATCTGAAGAAATTTTTCAGAAAAAATATTTCTTCTTGTAGATGGAATAAACTGCGCTAGCTTAGATAATAAGATTTACTCCATTGAAAATAAATAAACATTACTGCATGAGCTTGTTTAGACGTTATCCCTACCCGCATCCGGCCTCAGCGATCTTCTTGCTGTTTCCAGACCCAGACAAGAGAATGATAGCTAGAAACAAATCGCTGAAGCTGAGGCCTTGTAGAATCCAAATCGTATTACAACAAAAGAAGTCAGTTCGTGGGTGCCTTTCTTAAACCATATAATTGTGTAAAAGTATCTTTAGCTCGACTTTGATTGGTTAATTTGTCATCACGCTAATCATTTAGACATACATACATATATCCACTTTATAGATTATGCGATGTTTCCTTCGTGGTGTTACAAAGCTCAGGGCAAACTTAATTTAACACCGTTTTTAGGGTTTAACAATGTTATCAAAATGGCAAAAGAATAGCGACCTTCAATGTCATCTTTGTCATATAATCAATTCCGGAATATGCTTCTCTTTAAGACGGTTTTCTGGTATGGGGAAAAAATCGATTTCTTTAAATTCTCAAAGCTTAACTACTCACAAATATGTCTACAAGCGGATTTTTCAAAACTCAAATTATTATTCTAAGTTATAAGAATTTTGTTGACGTGACATCCAAACCATTTCTGCCAGAACTGAAACTGTAAACGTGTTGTTTCTCGAAACTGTATTTTTTAAGCGATACCCAAGATTACCGTTCCCACGACAGTCGGTTTTATCCGGCCAAGGACTGTCAACTCGGCAGAATTCTGCCGCTACAACAACAACAACATTACCGATTCAACTGAAATTTTTGGAGACTTCTCTTCATGGACTCGTCTATGTTTGGAACTATCCATAACCGCAAATTTAAATTTTTACTGTTCTTAAAAAATTTGAAATAGTCAAAAGAGTAATACAAAAATTATTATTTTTTTAGACAGTCACCATTTCGTTCAACAAATGATTTTCCAACTTTTCCAGAACGTAATTCCAGACGTTGCAACATTGTTCGAGATCATTTTTATTTGGTTTCCGCTTGCTAGGAGTGTTGAAATTTTGCGTATCGCCACGTGCCAACTTTTTGATTTCATTCGCGGCTGATTTGTTAACATTTTAACTTTTTTTGTTTTTAGCATGTATTTTATTACGTTAATAAACAAGTTTTAGAAAAATTGATAGTAATAACATTAATCGCTTTTTTTGCGATAGTTCAATTCAACCTGAAATTAATTCCTTTAAACTAGAGTACCTCCTTCATGTGATGCCAACTTTACTGTCATCCTGGTGTATGTTGGGTTATAACCCTTTGTAAATCTTGGAAACTCGGCTTCACTCGGCTATTATTAGCAATGAATCAGCCACGGCGTCTTATGGAATATGTGTGCTATCTAAGGACAAGTCTTCTTCTTTCGGCAACGTGATAACCTGATTTCCTTGAGTGTTTGGTCATCTTGCTAATGAATCAGTGAAATGTTACGGTATTACCAACAAGTTACTCATTCCAATTAAGTAGGCGAGAGAAGAGACGTTGTTCAAGCAGAAATTGAAAGGTATTTTCAGTAGATCCCCTAAAACATAATTTCCTTCTGTAACTCCCAGCTTCGGTATGTTGAATTTATTACTACGTCCTAAGTTTTGCAGTTTCTAGCTTTCTTGTGCCGTATGGCAGAAATTTATATAAAAATTTTGACTACCTTTCAGCTGAAAAAGGCCAAAAAGCAACTGTTGAATTTAGCAATAAAATCAGAAAACACCGCCAATACATTATATATTGTTGAAGAGTCGTATGGAACGGTATTTTGACATATTGAATTCAAAACTCAACCACGATGTTCACTATTTCTTCCAATTCTAAGGGTAGATAAAAAGAGGTTTTATATTAGACATTTTTTCAAGAAATAAAATGTGCCCATAACAGAGCTATATTGCTCTATTTAATCTGTGTAATCCACGACTGTAACTATCAATCATAGCTTTATATAAAGAGTGTTTCCACCCACTGTTAACAGACTTCTATACTGAGCAAGATTTTTAAACACATTGGTCTGACAGAAAATTTGTCAACTAAGCGGTTTAAACAGGAGCTGTGCTATAAAGTTAAGGAAATCGCTCTACCACCCCGAGTTTTCTGGTCTTAGCTGATCTGAATTCTCTTGCGAATATTGACTACTCTCAAATAAGTAATAATAACAAAATTAAACCACTAATTGTTTCTATTGAAAATTTAGAAACCCATCATTTGTAAGGTGGGGTATAAGCTGTGTGGTGAAGATTTATGAAGACTTGAGCTTCCTTCCTCCTGCAAATAGGTAATGATTTGCACACAATACCCTCGATTTTACGCAGTTTTGGTTTCAATCAGCAAATTTTAAAGCATTTCACTTAATATCTAAAAATGTGTGCGGCGTCACATCGGAACGCTTGCGTTGAATAGAGCCGTGCATTTGACGCGCGACATGAATTCCAAATCGTATAATAACACTACTCGTCCAATATGTAGAAAAAACTTTCGGCTGTTGTGCTAAAAGGTCTATGGGGTATTTGAGGTGTTCTGATTACGAATTTCAGTTCAAAAATTTTCCGTCACGTACAGCTATTTTTGTGATTTTAGTAAATGGTGGTGGTTTGACGCCTACACCGCTTAACTGCAGCCCAAAAATTTGGGAGTGTTATAAAATATTTACTATCGTTTTCTAAATTAGCAAGAAACTGCGTCTCACATCTCATTCACAAAATGAATGTCATCTAACCTTACGTCTTTAGGCCACGAGAGCCATGAGGACTATCCAGCACCGCGGGCTGCCACCGTTTTCTATTTCTTTACTAACAGCCACAACAACAACTACAAGTACTGAAAAAATCCACCAAAGACCCATACATACATATGTACCATATATTCGCATTTATGCCTCGGTGTCAACATCGGTCTTAGTTACGCTCGCGTGGGTGTTCATCAACACTTGATTACTATTGTGCAACATATACCCTTATGGGATGCTGTGTATGTGTATGTGCGTGTGCGCCGGCTCGTTAGCGTGTGTCGCATATCGAGTGCGGCCTTTATTTAAACTAAGCCACAATATACGAAAATAAACAAATAAAAGTGGAGCAAAATAATCTGTGCTTGCCTGTGTGTCCTTACTGAAGCCGCGCTCACGTGCCCTGCCTTGACAAGGCCTCTCCATGTTGCACATACAAATTGCTGACGAAAAATCAATAAACACACTTGTGTGCATAACTATATTTACATAGCCCTGTGTGAGTTATACATTTAAAGCATTTCTTGTTATAACATCTCCCTCTCCTCCGGAATGTGTGGCAACCTGCTACACAGCTTCGCTGGATTGATTTTATTTTTATTATTTTGTTGTGTTGTTTGTTTATGTGTGTGCGCGTGCTCAGCATGTGTCCGCTGCGTTGTTTTTGTTTGTTTATTTGTTGTTGTTGTTAATTTTTCTCCAGCGTTTAGTATTAGTTTATATTTATCTGCGTGCACTTTATGTACGTTCTCATGGCTTGTCTGTCGTTCGCTTCACGCTGTTCTGTTGCGTCTGTTTGTCTGTCTCTCCAGCTATCTGTCCGTCTGTCCGAACGCGTGTTCACTTGTGCGTGCGCCTATATTTGTTTATGCATAGCGTCATGATTTATTTGCGACTATTACAATTTTAATGCATTTGACCCAGTTTCGCCTCGCCAAGCGCCATAAATCATTATCGCTCGCGTGCTTTATTGTTGTTGTTTGGCTGCTGCTGTTGTGTTTGAACTGCACGTCATTGAGATGTGTTCGCTGTCTGTGCGAAATTATCGCCCGGTTTGTGAATTTTTATTCCTTTTGAGACACTTGGAAAAAAAAAGAAGAGCGGAGAGCTGTATTCATTATCCATGCAAATTCGTGCCCTAGGGCGTTTTGCAAAAAATTGATGTATGCAAATTTATTTCGTGTCCTTTGCAAAATTTTTAAATTAAAAGCGTTCGGAAGAGGAACGAGAACTATTAGCATTACTCCAGCATTTGCATAAGCTGAAGCTTGTAGACCACGTTTTTGTCGTGCGAGACTAAAATCATTTTCCAAGGTTTTGAAGTTTTTTTGTGTTGAAAAATATTTTAGAAGCTTTTAGAGCATTTTCTGTTTGAAAATTTTGTTTAAACACTCCTAACCTTTTGGTTTTGAAAAGTATTTTTGAAGTCAGAACTTTGTAATTTTTTGTTTTGAAAATAGTTTTTTAAGATTTAAAATAGCTTTTCTAAAATTGGAAATTAGTTTCCAAGCTTTCGAAGCTTTCTTGTTTTGAAAACTATTTTTAAGCTTTTGGAAGTTTTTAATTTTGAGAACTATTTTTAAAATTTTCGTTGTTTTATAGTTCTTAAAATTATTTTGCCCCAAGTTTGCCCCTTTTTTGTTATGACAATTATTTTGAAAACTTATGGACCCATTTTTTTAAAACTTATAAAGTTGTTTAGTTTTCGAAATTATTTTCTTAGTTTTTAATTTTATTTTGAAAATTATTTTCGAAGCTTTTGAAGGTTTTTTATTTTACGACGCTTTTGAAGGTTTTTTATTTTACAACTATTCTCCAAAATTTTTGTTTTGGATATTATATTATACGCGTTTGCAACTTTTTTCTATGGAAGTTATGTTTAAAACTTATGAAGCGTTTTAGCGTTGAAAACTTTTTTCTATGCTTTTGAGGCTTTTTTTTATTGTACTTTTAATTTTCAAAACTTTGGAGCGTTTTAGTATTGCAAATATTTTTTGAAAAATTTTTGTAGATTTTTTAACTATTTCAAAAACCAATATAATTTATTTTTCCCAGTGCACTTTTGTTGTATGATAAATAATATTTAATTCAAGTCGTCAATTGAATTTAACTATCACCATTCATTTGAATTCGCTCATTCTGGTTTTTAGTTTCTCATAAACATGTTTTATTGCCAACTTTTTTTAACTTTACTTTTTCTTTTGATTCAATTTGCTGATTAAACTAAAAATTTGATTTATGCGCTCATTGCTTTGTTTTGATAAATTGTTTTTTCTACTGATATCCATTTAGAAGCATAGCTTATTGGGTGCGAAGCATGACATTAATATTTTTTATTTGAAAAATAACAAATTTCTACTTACAAATATATTTATGTATGTATATCTGTGTGCGTGGTTTGTTGTTTGCTTGATTACTTGTATATTTGCTAAAAATAGTTGATATACAAAAAACCCAACACAAAAAAAATGATGCAAATAATTTTTCATGGCATCATTGAACGTAAATATTCATATAAAATTACTATCGATTTTTTTTTTTTTTGGCTATATATTGGGTAGTCGTAAAATTATTTTCGTATTTTACAATAGATATTGGTGCAGTCGTATATCTCCAGTCTACAAATCACATTGTGTCACCATATAGTGTTGAAAAAGTGGAATTTTAAGCTTCATTTAACCAAAAAAAAAAAAATTAATTCGGGGAAGTTGAAAAAGTTACAGCGGTTCAAAAATGAGTGAAAATAATGAAGAAATTCGCTATATTTTGGAATTTTTGTATTAAAAAGGAAGGAATGCCACGCAAGCCACCTATGAAATTTGTGAAGTTTACGAAGACGTTGATGTATCAGTTCGTGTAGCACAACAATGTTTCGCAAAAGGTGGTCGACCAAAATGGTACATATTTTTTTTAGACAAAGTTTCGAAAAGTCTAAATTTTAGTAAAACAGTGCAAACCCAACGTCCTGTCCAATCCGTAGTAGTGTGGAAGCTTGGATCAGTCAGCGACTTTGATTTGTGGAACAGTACTCGGGAAATAATACAAGTGTATGAACTCAAATACAAACTTAACAAAGCCTGAAAGCGAGAAGGTCGATCTATTTCACACTTCCTGAATAAATTATACGAAAGGAAAGCTCTAGACTGGTTTATAACCCATAATTTACTAAATTTGCAACATCCCGAAGGAAACCTAATATACAAATATAAATGACAAGCGTGACGAGCTGAGTCAATTTGGTCATATCCCTCTGTCCAACTGTTTGTCTGTAAATAACAGGTGAACTGAAAGTCCTCGCCTTGGAAAGGATGGCGCCACTAGAACTAAATCCATATGATTTTTAGCTAGCACCAAACTTCAAAAGCACGTCATTAGTTTTTAAATTATTTATTTTTTAGCAAGTCAACTATTGTTATTGTGAAAAAACGAATAAAAAGGAATTTTACGTCTTGACAAATCGTTGTTTTTTGAAACGAAAAAATACAGTTGAAGTAAAAACTTGGCTTGATGACGAGTTTCCGGACACCGACCCAGGAAAATTAAACAATAAGGATTGGTATGCTAGATCAAGACGTGGTGAAATGAGCACCGAAGACAATGAATGCAGTGGACACAAAAAAAGTCCACAAAATACATTTGGATGCCCATAAAATGAAGTTGCTCGCGATAGCAGTCACTCTAAAGATATCAACTGAACATGTACTTAAAATCATTAACAAATATTTGGTTATAAGAAAGCTCTGTTCAATGGCGAAGCGACGAAATCAGCTAACAACGACCGCATTTGAAGAAAAAGAAAATGCTTTTTCAAGAAGACAATGCACCATGTCACAAGTCAGTGAAAACGATGTCAAAAATCCGTGAATTGAGCTTCGAATTGCGCCCGCAATCACCGAATTCTCCAGATCTGACCACCAGCAAATTTTTCCTATTTTCAGATCTCAAAAGTATGCTCGCTGGGAATAAATTTTCGTCAAAGGAAGAGGTGTCCGTCGAAACTGAGGCCTTTTTTGAACCAAAGGGCAAATCCTACTACAAAAATGGTATAATCAGCCCTCTTAGACACCTATGTTGAATACAAAAAAAAAAAACCAATTTCGTCAAAATGATGTGTTTTTCTCTTGTAGTCCCTCAGATTTTGAGACATTGAACTAAAATTTTGTAGACGTTCTTTTCTGCCTAAGAAGCACTATACGATATAGCTGTCATTCAAATTTATCAATAAAAATTAAGTATATACGTTGTGCTTTCTTATGTGAAAAAATCTCGGTTTTCATTTCATTAGAGGTGAACCTTTTTAGAAATTTAAAGCCATTGATTTTAAAAGTGCCTAAAATACGTTTTAAATATTTACATAACTTTCATCAGCGCTTTGATTTTCAAGTGATTGTTTTCTTTAGAACTGTGCTCATACTTCGACCAGCACTTTCTTCTCGGGTGCATCAAGTCTGCTTAACACAAATTTCAATGTCAACTGATTTCCCGTGCAGCAAAGTACTCAGTCAAGCCTTCTCACTTTACTTGCTTTCCACTGCGCACGTATTCACACATCCTTTCGCACCTAACAACTAACAACTAACTAATATTGTGCTCGAAATTTGTTTTAGATCCTTTGTAATTCAAGTTGTGTCACAATTTTTGGAAAAGTTGCACGCGCAGTTTACGCTCCCAAGCGTGCACAGTTTGCAGATACTTTTCGGTAGCATGCAACCAAGCGACACAGCACATTCGCCCCCCGCTTGGTTGGCGCAACAACAATCTCACACTTGTTAGCTGCTTCACCGAGTCAGTCTTATGTGTGGGTGCGTTTTTGTTTTTTATCTGAATTTTCTATTTAAGCGTTTCGCTTTTTTCTTTGTTTTTCTTTTTTGAGTTCTCTTGCACTGGTTCTGTCGCAAGGACGTAATTTTATGCGCAAGTTTTTCGCAAAGTCATTTAAAAACAATTTGAAAATTTGTTAAATCTTGCTCGTGTGCACACTGGCTCACGCCCCTGCCAGACTTGCAACAATAGTTGCTTGAAGCCAATATTTTTTAAATTTTTCAGATGCTTTTTCGCATTTTGGTCTCAGTGAACTTTTTCCTCGAACTCAAAGTTATTTTGGTTCTGTTTTCTTTCAGTTATTTTTTTTACAGCAAACAATGATTTTTTGTATATTCATGCTTTTGCGTTTTACCTTCCTTTTTCATCCATTGTGTGGAGCATATCGTTTGCTTTCTTTATCGTCTCGTTTGTCTGCTTCATTATAAGCGACAAAGCACCCACGCAGACGATATCAAATAACCATAAATATGCCCTCAGTTCATTGCTCTAATTTACGCACCGCAAACATACTTTTAGGCGCACAGTCCGTGCTGCTCATTATCTAAGTGTGGCGGCTGTTAGTTGTTCAATTTGCTGTTGCTCTACCATTATGTGGTCGCATTTAGTTGTATCCACATTGTTTATGACTCAGTTATGACACATTGTGTTAGTATATGATATATTACATTTTTATTGCCTATTAAATATTATATTGTGGCATGTGTTGTGCGCCTAGCAGTATACTATACATCTCAACTTGTCAAAAAATTCATATGTATTTGTTTGCTTGTATTTTGGCTGGTTCACCACTAATCGATTTTCGTTTTTTCCTTTCTGTTCTCCTTACAGGTAAGTTGCAGTCTCTTCGTGACAGCGTTTTACTACATGCCATTCATCTTTATTAACGCGAAGTCCGTGTGTACCTATTATGGTACACCAAGAGTAAGTTTTTGGGTGTACGCGTGCTTTATGTGGACAATATTCTGTGGGTTTCACGACGTTTTCAATGCTTATAAAAACTGTCATAACATGCCCTAATTATTGCTGTTGCATTCCTGTCCATAATTGCTCGTAAAAAGCTTCACCGTCATTGTATTTTTGGCTACTCGTAACTTATATGGGAGTATTAAAAACAAAGAGTCTGTAAATGTCACAGTTATTAGGGTTGTTCCATAAATTGTATACTTTGTATCCTCTAACTCTTGTTTAATACCGTTTGTAGAGATAAAACTTTCTTTTGACGTACATTTGGTCACAGGATTGAAAACTTCGGTGTACTAAAGACCATTCTGACATTTTACCTTTACTGTGTTAAGTGAACTTAGTGTTTTTGAATATATATATTGAATATATATTATATTTTAATCGTTTATGCTTCCAAGTTATTCCATATGACGGTTGTGTAATCCAGACCAAAAGCTTTAGAATCTGGATATACTTGTCCTCTTTGGTAACTCAGAAAAGTCGATAGTTGACGCCTAAAAGGCGGAGTCAGAAGAAAATTTCCTTTAAGCATTTAGGAATAATTTTTGAGGAATCTTGGATCAAATCTCACTTTCCGATCGAGTTCTCTGGCTACTTCTCTGCTTTGGTAACTCGTAAAAATTGATAATTAAACATCTAAAAGGCCGAATCAGCAGTAATTATTCTGTAAATATTTTCCAAATAACAAGTTAGGAAAGCTTGTTGATAAGTTTTCGAGCAAGTCTCGCTCTTCAGCACGGGATCTACTCTCCAAGGGTTGTGCTCTCGGATTTGAAGATAAAGCTGGATAGTTGAAAGAAATTATATTTTCGGATACACAATCTTGACGATGTCAAGAACAGACAATTTCTGCATATCGCCTTTAAATTCACTAACGAGCTTTTCCTGAAATTATTTTGAGTTAGTTTAGTGATAATTTTGTTCGCAGATATTTTATAAGTGCCTCAGTCCTCTTCAGCAGAGTTTTCCCATGATTTCACATAGCATCAGGTTCTATCGGCAAAGATTTCGTAAGAGCTCAAGTCCTCATCTGCAAAGGTCTCGCAGGAGATCAGGTCCTCATGTACAGAGTTTTCACAGGCGATGAAAGTAGTATATGTGTTGTTGCTCTGAGCGAAGCATTATACCGATCTTCGATAGTAGTTTAACTTTAGTAACAGATCTTCGATAATCATACTACTGAACACAGTAATAAAATATACAAAATTACCAGAACCCCGCAATATATAATGTAGTATAATGTATACTCTACATATTATATAAGCCTCATTACTCGACGTCTGCCGTAACACAATTTTATATACTTTTATGATCCATTGCAGAAGGAGTTAAAATTAAAGTACCCTGGTAAAAATATTTCAATATTAACATTAAATTTTTTGGCAACTACCGAACTCTTTTCCATTTTCCACCTTAATCACCTTTTTAATTACAATATTTAACCCCATGGAAAAACCGCAATTAAGTTGTCGCAAATAATTAATGACATTCCACTTTAAAGCTAAAATGCATAGCTGTTGGCTACTCGCGGCCACAACGAGTACAAAAGAATGCTTTGAATTTGCTGACAGAAGGACATTAATGGCAAACAAGGACCTTTAAATACCGCAAAGTTATAGTGACTCGACGACCTGGCGGATCGCAAATGCAATTAAACTAAAATAGAAGACAATTAAGGTAATTAGTTGTTGTTGCTGGCGCGAAAGGTTCAAGGCATAAGTACAGACTATTTGGTGTGTTGGAGAAAAATTAAATTCTAATGAAAGTTCTGTAGTCAGTTAAAGTGTCGTTAAGAAACGGTAGAGCGCTAAGCAACTTTGCAGGTAGCAAGACGATGGGTAAGACTTTCGACTGCACTAAAAGGCGGACAAATATTTTCTTTAAACTATACACCTATACAATGCATTGAATTTCATGAAAATACGGGTGAAATAATAAATTATTTGACTTCTTAGGAGCCGGGCTGCAGGCATCTTTTTATACAATCATAACTTGACATACGAATAGGCGTGCTTCTGATTTAGCCAAGTTTCGCACCTATTGCCCAATAATTAGGTACTCGCTTCTTCATAACTTTATGGTAATTTATAATATTAATCTCCTTCAAAATCTAAAGTATTCAACCAAATCAATCGATATGATATCTATAGGATATAAGACAAATTTGCGTCGGTTCGTTCAGTTAATTTCATAATGGCACTCGCACAGAAACTTTCGTCCTTAATAACAAGAAACTGAGACAGCTGACTCCTACAAGTTTTGTTTGAGGAGAATTTATCATCAGCAAAATCAATCGGCATTGCCGGAAACAGATAGTAAAAAGATGATGACAGCTCCAGACTATGAAGTGGTTAAATAAGAACTTCCTAACCAAGCTTCCGTATCTTCTGGACAGTTACTATCGATGTTGTAGTCTGGTGTTGCTCTGATGGAACACTATGCCTCTTCTATTGGCGACAAATCGACAATTGGTTTACGAGAGCATGAAGCAGCTTTGATATCAAAATAATCAGCATCATAACCACTACTCTCATTTTCAGCCGCTGTTTTGCTTGTCGCAGAAAAAAATGTAAATGAGGACCAATTTTTCTTTGCTGCTTTCAATCTTTGGCACGTGCTCAAACAATACTGAGTCAAGCAAACACATAAATGTCTGAAATATCGTTTTAGTACGAAAGCTTATATTTCCAACGCCTTAGAACGTAAACCAATTGCACTTGCTCAGCTCGGGATACAGACTACTGAAGCTATCTATACGAAAATGAAATAATGTAGTTATTTTACAAGATGTTATATAAAAATCAAATGCTTGCATTTAGAGTGGCTTTCAGAAGAACTCCCTAGAGGAAAACTGGCTTGTGAAGCATATATTATCACTCTCTCCCTCTTTATGACCTCTTTACACTGTACAAAGTGCAGTTTCTGTTTTTATTATTTAACTAGATTGTTAGTAACGGCACTCATTGGATAGTGCAGGCCTAAAAGGTATATATTGTCGTTCCTTTCTCTCCGAGAACTATGATCGTGAATATTTTCTTCAGGTAGTTGTAAGAAGGTGTATCCGTATGGACTTATTCCAATCTATTCTCGACGTATGATATTAAAAAAAAAATCCCTACTTCAATATATAAACCAGATCTATACCTCCAGCTATAACTATACGCATGCATCCTTCATTAAATTACTAATGTAAGTTGACACCTATAGTGCCTGACATTTGACTGGCAATATAAAAAGAGATCACCAGTGGGGATTTTACCGAGCATGTGAATGCCATGCAGGGCGACCAAGTAACAGAATAACAGCCGCACCAGAATATTCGAAGAATGGTGCCGAGTTGATAGTCCTTGACTTGTTAAATATCCTTGTCCGTTCCGATTACTTATACCCGACTGTCATGGGAACAATTCTTCGAATTTTGCACTTCAAGAATGGTACGAAACACCATCATCAGAACACAGATCGATCAATCGGTCGAGAAAGCGAGAATAAGACTTTTCTTACTTCATAATCATAAGTCACGACAGTATTATTTAATTATGCTTTCACTTTCGTTTTCTTTGTAGTTTCTAGTAGCCTTGCTCTTATTATATTCTTTGTTGCGAAGTCAAAAGCCACTAGCCTCTCCGCTCCTGTGTTGGGTGAATTTAATAGCAGTTAAGTGTCCAAAGTCTGCAAAGTGCTCACTTACTTGCCGGCTATTGTTACTAGCCACCAGTGACTGCAGTCTACAGTCTGTATGTAACTGCTGATCCATGTAATTCATAGCAGATTATAAAGTCAAGTGCAATATAATTCGGTGTGCAAACAGGTATACTCTGGTTTTTGTGCCAATGGGTACTTGGGTCTTTATGAATATTATGTAGTCACCAGCGCTACCGCTGCATGAGTCCAACGCTACTTGGTGTTGTTGCTGTTGTTGTTGTTGTTGTACTTAAGACCCGCATTTTGTTAATGAAATGCAACACATTTGAAGTGTTGGCTTCACACCAGCGAAAAACACTCGAAAGGTGCCCGCAGTCAAAGAAGTGGTGCATGCAACCATGCAATCATGTGGCAGCAATATGATAGACAACCAGCCAACCAACCAACCAGTACACACACACACACACACACACATACATACATACAAACACATTATACAGCAGGTGACTTTTAAGCCTGGCTGAGGAAATGACTGAGTGAATGCCTGACTGTTGCCACTAGCACCAGCCGCAGCGGCAGAGGCCGTCTCACCGCCTGCCACCTGCCAGCCAACAGGCATCGAGCGCATTTTGCCACTTTGCCATAATGCATTTTAATGAAATTATTATGTTAAACAGCATGTCAAACGTGTAAAATGCGCTCGGCTGCGCTTTGATGTCGTTAGAGCGCGATAATAATTGAAATGAATGCAGCAGCAGCCATTACCGTTATTGCTGTTGTTGTTTTTATTGCTATTGTTGCTGTTGGCATTGCCGACATTCAGCGCCACCACCAGCACCACAGCCAACACCCGCTTCACCTGCTCCATAGTGCAGCTTCACATTGCCACAAACAGCTATTTGCTGCACGCTCGTGCCACGCCTCCCGTTTGCGTTTTGTTTTAATACTCATTGAATGTGCGCTTTATTTATATAATTTTTCAAGTGGTCTTTTATGTCACAGCATGAACGCAGCAGTCACCGTTGCTGTGCGAAACCCTCTTCCGGTGGGTGGGTGTTGGGGATTTGTGTCTGGCGACCAAATTGTTTGTGTAATTCTGTGAAACATACAAATTTTGCAACTCCATTGTTGCTGTTAATTTCATTTATCCGTTACTTTTGCACCGACGAAATCGATTGATTGTGTAATGTTATTATGCAATAAATGGATTACCGCTCTCTGACAACATGCGTCGCACCACAACCTTTCCCATGCCACGTGCAACCCGGCCGCGCCCGTTCTGTTGCTATTTTGCGGTTTTGTGCGTTTCGCTGCATAAATTTTTAATCTTTTATTTGCCTGAGTTAATTTTGTTTACATAATGAGGCAGCTGTGGCACTGTGAAATGTCGACCTTTATACTACAAAACTGTAAATGTGCTTGCATTGGAGTTACGCTGTATAAAAAACAAAAAAAAAAAACATATTAACTCAATTATAATAATTAATTATCAACAGATATGGCAAGGTAGAGTTAACCAAACAAATAAACTTGCCCGTTACTAGAATGATATACAGGGTGACCTGGGTGGTGCTGTATTTAAATTTAAATTAAAGATTTGATTTGGTGTATTCTTTTTATTTGTTCATTTTTATTTTTTAAACAATGAAGATCTAAAAACAAAGTTTTGGCTTTCGTAAAGCAATCAAATGTATATAATTTAATGTTATGGTGAAGAATTTAGCTTTATTATAAAGCTAAGGGGTTTTTATTATGTTTAGCAAATGATTTCAGCCAGCCAACCTCGCGGTTGGCTCGGATAAATTATGGCAGATAGGCCAAATTTATGGAAAAATTTTTGTAGAAAATGGCAACCTATGTGCCGAATGTTCCTTCGTCTTCTATTAATCGTCTAGCGCTTTTCTGTGTAGACAAGCGGCTTTACATAATCCCAAAAAAATTGTCCAGTGCTGTTAAATCGCACGATTTTTTATCAAGCGCCACAGCTTCCTTCAATAAATTCAATATTTCATAGACTGTATTCCATATGCCGACATATTATTGGAACTACAGGCCGCTTACGTCAACATCCACTCATTCAAGTGCGATAAAGTTGTTAATCATTCTAATGACTGTAACATTATGGCAGGATTGCATTTTGGGAAATATGGATCAGATTCTATCTGGCCACAGAGTACACCAAACAGTAATTTGAGGATATAGTAACGTCTCAACAAAAACTTGTGGATTATCACTGCCCTGTTCAGCGTTTGCGATCCATGGTTGCTCGAATTACCGACTCTGCTGGGTGATTATATCGGCCAATACGTTGTGCTAACCGAACCATTAGTTTGGTAATGAATTTGCACGATTTGCAAACATTGTTCCGGAGTAAGTATGTTTCTTATTATGTACTTAGTATGAAGCAAGTATCAGCTGTCAAAAAGATAAACTCTAAAAAGAAGTATTCGTTCACATAAGACTTCACTTCTAACAAAAATAAACGTATATATTCTTCATAAGAACCAAGTTCACTTATAGATGTGTTCGAACTGCGTTACTTCTTCAAAAAAGTCTTAATATTTAATGCAAAACCCAAGAAGGCTAATTGGTCGATATCCTAAAAGTAAGATTCATTCAAGTACATGTTAGTCATATAACCCAGATATATAATATATTACAAGAGAGCTCGTCGTTTGTCGCAATAAGGCATACCATGCAGCTCTCACTCTCTTTCTCTCTCTCTCTCTCTCTCTCTGTGTAAATATATACTGGTCCAGCTTCCACTTACTTATGATGTTTTGAATTATAAAATATCATGTAATCTGGTTATTTACTGTATCCAAATCGCCAGCTGTTTATTTTGGCCGATGCTATAAGCCCCCAATTGTGCAGATGCTCGTCTGATAGCTTTGTCACAATGTTTTTACAGTGCATTTAGAATCTCTGAAAATTCTATAGTCTGCTATAAATATTATTATTATTTATCAACCATAGTTTAGCACTGGAATTCTAGGTAGCACAATTAATTTAAAAATTGCTGAGACTTTAGATAAACTCTTTCTTATATATGTTGTTGATAATCTTATATCGATGTTACACTTTTTCATCACTGTTATATTTCATCACTTAGTAAATACTTTGGAATATATTCCAATATAAAATACCCTTAAAATAATTAAATAAGCAACATATATCTAGTCATTTAGTATATGAAATATCTGAATACTGGCAGCCTGAGAAAATTCGATTTGGTGACTAGCTTCAACGACAACGATATAACAGCGTTGATTAATAATATCTGACTTCTGCCATTCTACTCTATTAATTTCGACAAAGATGTAAACTATAATGTCATTTCTGACTGCCTACAGGGCGCCGAAGAAACCATAAGGAAGATAATTTGTACTTAATTTCGGAGCCAAAAACAAATAATTTTGGAAGGAAAATGATAATTCTGCATCATTTCTGCAGCTCATTAAGTCTTACAATTGGCTTTGCATCATTCAAATTAAAATCACTGAATCGAGGTCAATTTGAAATCTGCGCCAGCCTCGCAAATTCCTCTTCGTATTCGTGGCGTCACTAAAGAGGCATATTCACTTTAATATAAAAGCATTTACTTACAGGTCAGTAGCCGTAAATAATAAAAAATTTTTATCACTCTCGGACATTTGTCTACTTTTGTGCGCTGCCTTAGCTGCAAAAACGATAAACGAAGAGAGCCCCAAGCGAAATAAGCGTGTGAATAGACATTCGATGAGACGGTTGATGGATGATTAATTTTAGGCCTTTTTGGAAACTTGCTGTCTCAAGTTTTATTTTCTGCTTTAGTGCTTTGCTTACATCTTTATTGCCGCATAAAGTAAGATGAATAATGTAAAATCAGGGGGAGATTAATGAAGCTCTGTTTGAAATATGAGCAAAAGCTGTTATGACCATTTTTAAATAATGACTAAAAGCCAAACAATTAAGTAGGTTATTAATAGATCGTTTTAAACGCTTATAATACTGTATCCATAACTATATAATAGCTGTATTTGCGTTAATTGTAAAAAAAGTAAATTTTATAAGTCGCAAGTAAAACAACACCAAGACACTTTAAGGAGAGTGGTTTTGAAGCAAGAAAGTATTTAAGGAAACTTGGGAAATCAACTTGGGAAAAACTTGCGATGACCAATTCTGGTCTGTATTGAGAGTGGTGATCATAGTACTATTAAAGGTCTGTAGTCACCTACCCGTTATTACGATGGCAATGTCGTCCGTAGTGACTTTGTCCTCCAAGTTCCTTAGCAGTTTATTCACCACCTATTCATAGAAGCGGCAGCAGCTCTTCACCAGACTTCCGTGGTCATTCTAGCAACGTCCCATTCTGCTATTATCCTTCTAGAGATCAAAAAGCTTCTGATTCAACCTTGTCCAACAGGATCAACACCTGTTGTCTGAATACTATTCAGAATAGCTTCCGTAGAGGAATTGTTGAACGCTCCAGAAATATCCAGGTATGTCCTAAGAGCGTATTCTTTATATTCACGCCCAGAAAGACACGACGTAGAGATATATATGCGGATGGATCCTTCAGCTCTTGAGATATCGCTCAGAAATTCTGCACACAGCATTTTCTCACCAGAAAGCTGCTAATTTTTTATAACCGCCGATATCCGATATATAGCATGCTATACACATTGAATGATCAGAAGCCGTTTTTGAAATTTTAATACTTTGAAGTCCTTTGTTGGGCTAAACGATATTTGGTGTTCCTAACATACTCTACACTACCTACCATGTCTAAACCAAAAGCTTCCTCAATTTGTTCGAAGCAACTATTTCTAAAACTACAATTAAAAATAAAAATATATAAAATATGTCTGAGTCCGATTTTCGAAGTCCACCACCTTTATTTATGCGCATTTCCCACACCTCTAGCTTTTGAAAAATGTTTGTGAATTTTAATTACTTTATAATTAAAAGTCTGTACGCCTGAGGTTATACTTCTTTGCGCGGTTGCTTTCCTTATGCACTCTCCGCACGCTTTTCCAAGTTGTTGTTAAACAAATTTTCTTTTAAATTAATTGGCTGTCAATAACGTTATTTATGTATATATGTGCTATGTGTATGCATAAATTTCTGCTCCACTCAATATTATTTTTCATTCACTGGGCCGCTTTTCAATATTCAAATCACATTTGCGTTTGTAATCTGAGATAACAGCAAAAACTTCGCACAACTAACTGCTTTTATGTAACTGTACTCATAAATTTTGGTCACCCCACACTCGACACTAAGTCAACAACAAAGTTCATTTGCTTTTTCTGCATCATCAACAAACATTTCATTTACAATTATTTTCCAATTACGAAACAAAACTTTTTGCTCACTTCGAACTCACACAACCTCAACGATAGGCGTCGAATGACTCCCAATGGCAGTAGTGTTGTTGTTGGCTGGCATTGTTGTATATTGTGTTTTTTTTTTTTTTTTTTTTTTTTTTGTAGGTTTCGTGTTTCTTGCCATGCAAANTTTTTTTGTAGGTTTCGTGTTTCTTGCCATGCAAAACATTGGCAAGTATTATTGTTCGAACTTTTAACTTTGCCATTAAGAAACTTGTAAATTTTCCTATTATTCCGTAACATCTTTCTGGAAAGCGACTGTGAGAGGTTGTGCGAGAGCGCCGACGAAGCGAGGGTGAGCTAGTTGAAAATTTAGCAGAAAAGCCCAGAAGCATTGTAAGCTTTTGTTAACCGCAAGCTAAAGAATGCTGAACTCGAAACATTGGCTGCTATGCTGGTGTGTGGCCAATTAGAGTAGGCTACCCGTTAACCGCTCTCCGTAACTGACCCCGTTTTGCACTCAGTACCGCCTCGGACGTGGCTGCCAGTGTTAAATACTGCCATTTTCTTATTTCTTTTGAATGCCACTTTTTATAAGTTCCAAGCAGGCAATGCCCTCAATACTTCGCCGCCTAAGTAATTGATTCAATTGACCGCAAGTAGGCAATTAAACTCGTAATTGAATGAGATTTTGTGAAAATTGCATTTGTGTACGAGAAAATATATTTGCGAGCTAGTCGAAATATGTTTGCATAACAAAAACAATCGCCTTCGTTGGTGTTAATAAACTTTTTCTTAAAGAGTACAATAAAAAAATGATAAATGTGGTTATGATACGAGTAGGTAAGGATTGTATGCGGTAGCAGAATCAGACAAGGTAGTCTTCAAAGATTTCTTCTATTAGAAATTAATGAGATGACAGCAATGGTTGGATACAATAATTTGGGGTTAGATTGTATCACCCACAAACTCCCTAAAGTGTATCAGCAGATCCTCATAAGTCGAGGAAAACCTAATTTGAAGTTAGTTGAATAATATGGTGATTGCTTGAAAAAATATGTACTTATTTTTATCCCAGAAACAGCTTCACAACTTAATCCAAATATGATCCATTTAGCTTGACATATTTAATTCATTTATCTATAAACCGAATTCGTAACTTATTTCTAAGGCTTGCTGAATTAAAACGTCTTCTTTGAGAGCCAAAGGCTTTTACGTCTAATTTAAAGCATGAAAAATTGCATACATTTTCTGTCTTTTTAAGACAATAGCTGATATATGATATCTTAAGATCAGTTGCGATTTCCTACGAGTGTTAGTGATCTCTTCAGCAAATATATTTTCATATCAAAATATGTTTGCAATATGTCTTACAGGACATACCCGCTCAATTGCTTCTCCGACAGCCGCACTTACATACTTCTTGAGCTTTCATTCTTGAAGTTTAAGGGTGACGTGCATGTTACAATTACTTGGACAAGTTCTTGAGTGCTAGATATTAAATTTCTAACGAAAAATAATGATTGTTCTTCGGAAACATATTTCCTCAAGTCTTTTTTTTTATAACTTTATACATTTTATTTAATTTTATTTCGACTTTGATCATTAACCAGTCCTTCAAATTATCGATGGATTAATTCAATGCTCTCTGTTTTATTCGTGTCTATGATATATGTTTATAAACAGAAGAATATGAACTCAATCTCGTCTAACTGTAAACTGCGATTTACTTCGGTATTTCTTTTAAGGACTTAAACTCTAGACCAGACTATTCTAATTTGGTATTATCACTGTGAACTCACTCACAGGAACCCGTATTTGTAAATATAAACCAAAGTACTGAAGCTAATGCGTGATCCATTTCTAGATTCCCTAATTTTTTCAAGAAACTTCAAACTTTTTTTAAGAAACGTCAGAGCATCTCTTTTTAATGCTGGATGACTTCTTATCAGATGGTTTTGCTCCAAGGCCTGAATCGAAGCGGAATTGTCCGGATAGACTATTACTTACTTACGTTCTCACCGGTATTATTTTTGAAGAAAACCGTTGTTTTTTCCTGGATAATATGGTAGGTCCTAAATCTCTTCAGGTTGCGTTGAGCCTGAAATGGGCTTCATCCCTGAACAAAATTTGTTTCGTAAACGTCAAAACTTTCTGGAACTTTCCAAGAGCCAATAGAGTGAAGCGATATTGCTTGAGAAGATCGAGCAGCTTCAGATCTCGGCGACGCTAAGATCTAACGCCATACGGTGCCAAATCGATTCTCTACCGTACTCTCAGCAACAGCTGCTATATTTGCTTCACTGCGTGCTAGATGTGGCTATTCGGTCGAATATTACATATTCGTTACCTTTTTAAAGAGCTTCACAGCTTAAAGCTCCGTTTAAAATTATTGTATATTTCCTTTGAAATCGATCCACATTTATACTAATTTTACACTTCATACTACATATGTATGTATATTATCTCATTTGTATATATTCTGTATGTCAAATTAAGCTAGCTAACTTGCGAATTCGGACTGTTGCCTCCCCGCTGTGTTGCTTTAGCAACAATCAAGGCGTGTAATTGCAAACAAACACGAGAGCTTTGTACTTTGTAATGTGCGAAAAAAACCGAAAAAAAAAATAAATGTGATAAATGTGAGTAAGAAGTGTGCAATTTTTCCGACTGCTATCCAATTGCTCTTTATTGATTCTTTCACGGCGCTTTATGCGCGTTTTTTAATGCGTTTGAAGTATTTTCACGTTAATTAAGTAATTAAACGCTTATCAATCGCTGTTTTTGATGTCGAGCACCGACTGAGTGAATGGCTGTTTTTAGTTTTTTT